>NC_063192.1:3693426-3740926 GCF_017589495.1 Alosa alosa | reverse complement strand
ACATACCCTTACACACACACACACACACCCCCTTACTAGAGATGCGCGGTTCGCGGTTACAGCCACGGACTCCGCGGTTAAACCGCGGATCGGGCGGATGACGTGAATAAATATAATATTTTAATTAAATTCGGGTGGGTGGCGGCTGAACCAATCAAATGAAAAAAGTATAGCCTATACATTGTTAAATTGTGTTACCTACATCCGAAAAAAACGAGCACACTTTGAAATAGTAAAATTTTCATCAGGCAGTTTGGCCTAGTTGCTTCTATGCATGCTGCTTTGTTTATCTATCAGAGACAGTGTTGCGGAATTGGTGTATTCCGATGTTTCACTGAGCACACACACACACACACACACTAAAGGTAACAACGTTTAAATTAAGTAGCCTATTGTAGCCTACGAGCATGTTTTCCTCTCCAGTGTGCAATAAGAAAGAATAGGCTACAGTGCAAGTTGACCGATGATTCATCTCCCATGTCGCGTCTCGTTGCAGAGCCTTGGTAGGCCACTAAGCAAATCTGCAACCTATGAGCCCAGCTGTCAGTATTGAGGAGGCCTAAAACATCTCATAGATGAGACTGCCTGGGTTATTTTGTTTCGATATTATATATAAAACACATAGTCATTGTAGCCTACCATTCAGGGAATATGCATTTAAAAGAGAGACAGATTATGGAGTGATATGACTCAGAACTGACATCGGGCAATGGCAGTGCGAGATGTTCAGAACGTAAGAGTTAAAACTTCTACAAGCTCAGTAACATCCACAGCGGAAAAAAAGGTAAGAAAAATAGTCGGAAAACCTAGGTGTGTAAGGCAAGCAAGCAAATTCGGAGGTTGTTACTAAAAATGTGAACATGCACGTTGCACTGCTGTGCGGTGGACTTTCGGAATGAGTAGAGTCTGCGTTTCTTTAATATCGAGGCGCCATAGTTTGTCTGATCGGCCTGCTGGTATAAAATGAATTGCGCTGTCTGTCTGAAAAAGACGCGCTCTCTTCCCATGCAGTCAAAATGAATGGGAGTCTTCAGAGCAGGCTTGTCATAGTGTCACCCTGACATGACAGTGCGTAAATAAGCCTATAATGTGAATGACTTGTTATTTTATTAAGGATTTCTTTCTTTTTGCAAAAAATAAAGTACAATAGGCATTAATTAGTAGGCTAAATAGCAGCATGTTGAAATGATGTGCCAAATTGCGTTTTTTATTACAATGATAAAATTGTAGGCTACAGGCCGATGTGCGTTTTATTTGGAGACTGTTTTGCGAGACAGAGACTGAGTTTGCTGCTGATATTCTGGGGATAGGCTACAACATAGCCAATGTAGGACTTTAGCCTTTTAATATATTTGCTGCATTGGATCAGTCTTTCTAGAACAGGCAAGAGCTTTCTAGCCTCACGTCAGCAGCACCACATCACCCATATACATTAAAACAACCAGCGAATGGCGGGCGGGTGCAGTTTTGAAAATTGGTCAAAAAATGTTGGTGCGGATGGATGGCGGATGGATGATAAGTTTTGCTATGCGGTTACGGTTGAAATAATAGCCCATCCGCGCATCTCTAACCCTTACACACACACATACTCTTACAGAAACACACGTCACATACATAGGAAGTCATTTGTCCCCAAGGCCATTGAACTGTTCAATGCCTCACTAAAGGCAAGAGGATTCAATGAATGAATGAATGGCTGTAACCCTATTACCTCAACCTGTTCTTGCACTGACATAGTTTTTTTTTTATATTACCTTGTCTACATTATACTTTACTCTCCTATTTGTCCATATTATTTATGCTGGTCTCTAGACCTTATTCCTGCACTGTTGCACTGTTGGACTAATGTTGGACTACTGTTTGCACCTTCACCATGACACTCACTCCCTTGAGCACCTTACCGGCCCTGTCACTACAAGCGTCTTATGCTTGATCACCCTCAAGCACATTGGACTTTTTAAATTTAATTTATATATATTTAGTATTTAGTTTTGTTAGTTTTCTTATCTTTCTTATCTTCTACTGTCTTTATTGTACAGTGGAGTTTAGTTATATGTTTACACTTATACTTATGTTTACCATTTCTGCTGTTAAGTGCATGTTGTGTGTTATGTCTGTATGCTAGAGACCCTTGAATTTCCCCTTGGGGATCAATAAAGTATCCATCAATCTATCTATCTATCTATCTATCTACATATGCTTACAAACACACCCATACCCTTACACACACACATAAACAGAAAGGCACTCTGAAATTAATTTTGAAACAGGACTGGTTATACCCTAAACCTAAATCTTTCCAAAATTACAGTAGAGAGTCCAACACATACGCACGCACGCACACACACACACACACACACACACACACACACACTAACAAAGCCCACTATTGTTCTTCTTAAGTTTTCTTATTAGTGGGTTTGATCCAGCAAGCCCACTATTGTTCTTCTTAAGTTTTCTTATTATTAGTGGGTTTGATCCAGCAAGCCTTAGTGGGTTTGATCCAGCAAGCCCACTATTGTTCTTCTTAAGTTTTCTTATTATTATTAGTGGGTTTGATCCAGCAAGACGGAGCAAGCCCACTATTGTTCTTCTTAAGTTTACTTTATTTATTTATTAGTGGGTTTGATCCAGCAAGCCCACAATTGTTCTTCTTAAGTTTTCTTTATTAGTGGGTTTGATCCAGCAATCCACTATTGTTCTTCTTAAGTTTTCTTATTAGTGGGTTTGATCCAGCAAGCCCACTATTATTCTTCTTAAGTTTTCTTATTAGTGGGTTTGATCCAGCAAGCCCACTATTGTTCTTCGTAAGTTTTCTTATTATATCTTCCTTTTCACCCACTTTTTGGACGAACTACTGCTCCTAGACCGTTTGAGTTATCGACGCAGTTCGAACTCCAAAAATTCAGGCCCGAACCGGTGTAACTTGCTTGTTACTTTCGTGTCGCTGGCCCTTGTCGTTTTCGCGGTATTCACTTTTTTTGGCGTTTTTGGGCCCCATTGAAATGAATGGCTAAATTTAATTCGCAATAATGTCACGTTTTTACATGGCATAGGTCTATATGCAGTTGTTTGATTGCACGCATGTTTGCATTTTGCAAGGTCTATTTTCTTACGCCTGTCTGTCCCGCCTTCTTCAACACTTTTACATATGGCCTTCAGCGCTTCAAGCAGCCTCAGGTCAGCTCACTTCACTTGATCAGTTCTTGGCGAACGGTAGTGTCACACGGTTAGCTAAACTGCTAGAATGAGCAACAAAAACAAGCATCTTTAGCAGGTCACTGGCCAGAGTGTTTGAGTTGCGAGCCGCTGCAGAGATTTCTTACAGAAAAAAAAAAGTCACCGTTAGCTGCACATTTTAGTGATGAGGACTGGGTGTCAAAACTCGCTTACCTGTGTGACATATTCGGGTTGCTTAATGACCTCAACCTGTCACTCCAGGGGAGAATGACGACTGTCTTTAAACTGGAAGATAAAGTCGCTGCATTTAAAGCAAGCTTGATTTGTGGGGACGACGAATGGACCGGGGTATATTTGATATGTTCCAAACAGTAGTGGGGGTTTTGGGAGAGACTGAGGCAGGGCCCTTTCTCTCGCATCTGGTGCGCGATCACCTTGTTGCGCTTTCAAATGAGTTTGAGCGTTACTTCCCATCCTCCAAAGATCCACGGCAAACCAATGAGTGTGTATAAGGAAACCTCTCTGGCGGGTTTTTGGATCAAAACCAAAGCAGAATAGCCGTAAAAGCGTTTCCCACCACGTATCTATGCGAGGCCGGGTTTTCGGCAATGACTGCAACTAAGACCAAATTGTGCAATCGACTGGACATTTCAAACACACTAAGGGTGTCACTGTCTTCCATCACCCCCAGAGGGAAGCTTCTTGTTGCAGGGAAACAAGCAGGGCTCACACTGATTATATTTGTAATGCACGTTTAATTCCCATGTTTTGTTCCCATATTTTGTTAAGCATGTTCACACTTTAGCTTCAAGTTGTTCAATATTCATAGTTCATATTGTTCAATTCACGTTTTTCACAAGAGATCGTTACCTTCACTGTTCATACATAACTGGAGCTAGTTCTTTTCAAGTAATGCGTGCACAACACATATGGAACATGGAACCCCCGACCCCCCGCCGCCGGTCCGTGAAAAAAAAATAGGAATCAAACCGGTCCATGGTACATAAAAGGTTGGAGACCCCTGGTATAGATTATAACATTGAGAAACACATATTAAGCACATCCACGCAGCACTACCATTCAAGTTAAGTTACTCAACATTGCCCGGCAATAAGTCCACAATCAAATCTTGCCACGATCTGTTGAGCTTACAGACAACAACAAACTACAATAGGTTCTGTATGCTATTTAAAGCCGACCTAAGGATGAGTCCCTTCATGACGGTGTGTTGCAATGCATTCTGGGTGCTGTGCTGTGATTCGACGGCTCATCACCTGACCCACCAAACAACGATGCTTGAGAGTAAAAATAAATCGCTACCAAGGCTCCAAATAGCAACACACTTACACCGTAGCATAATGAGGGTATCTACATGTAAACCGAAGCATTGAGAACTGTGTAAGTCTACAGGCAGTTTATTAAAAAGAAAAACAGTACCGTTCACGTCTCGTTCACATATACAGACGGGCGCCATCTTGGGAAAACACAACTCTCTGGGATGTGGCGTGAATCTCGCGTGAAACCTTGTTGCCGGAATAGCAGGGAAGAGGCAACAGGATAGCAGCACGAAAGATACACAGGATACACACGGAATTCGAACGAATTTGAAGACATCGAAGAACGAACCCTTTTAGTTTGATGGACGTCCTTATCAGTCTATGGTCTAACTTATGAACGTGTCGGGTCAACGTCAACAATAAGTAAGTTAGGCTAACGTAAACGTTAGCTATTTGCTGTTGTCATACGCAACCTATTAATGTTAGCTAACATGCTAGGCATTGAAAATGAATGCGTTAGCAATAGCCACTGCTTTTTTTGAGCTGACAAGCCCTGGAAATGCGTTAACGTAATCAGCCAAATTGACTCACTTCTTAAGACCCTTGGTATGGTGTTACAGCGATGTGGAGTCGAAATGTAAATTGTTAGTATGGTTTTAATGTGTAAACAGACCAACCGCGATTTTGCAATGAAGTGAATGGAGTCATTTTAGGTACTACTTTTACGAGCTATGTAGTTTTGTCAAAATGTATATTATCTTTGAACATGGTTATCTTCCTTAGACTTCGTAGATGTAGTTTCTACAATTTGGAGGCGAAATTCGAAGTGTAAATATGGTTTTAATGTGTAAACAGAACAACCGTGATTTTGCGCGCTAGAAAAAAGGAAGTGAATGAATGAATAGTTACTGCTTTTCTGAGGGCTGGCGTTCTCATAAAATCAACGTAATCTTTGAAAAGACTACCTGGTTATCTTCCTTAGACTTCTTAGATGTAGTTACTACAATTTGGAGTATTTGGAGTGGAGTAAGTGCAAATATGGTTTAAATGTGTAAACTAGACGCCTGATGTTTAATATATGTTAATGAATGGGCACAGTATTATTGTGTACAGTAATGGGCTATCAGTAGTATGTAAACAGTTCATGTGTTATGCGATTTACATAAACTAGTAAACAACAGAAATGTTAAAAGCTAGTATTGTGTTTCCTGAATTCTTACATTCAGGCATTCAAATGAAATGTAATTAAATAGCATATATATACTCTATCAGTGTATGATGCTTGCATGAGGGAAACATCCCAAAACAACGGCACCCATATAATTGCTGTTGTTTTGAGAAGTATTTCTCATGCAAGCATCATGCAACAATGCAAAAACAATGAAACTAGACTGGGCCTCAGGTCAAAGAAGTTTGAGAAAGGCTGATGTAGACGACAAAGCAGCAAGGAGGCGTCGTGTGATCATTTAAACAAGTTTTATGACAAGGTCGATGAGGGTGGGAAAAATCGTACATT
Source organism: Alosa alosa (assembly GCF_017589495.1). Lineage (NCBI taxonomy): Eukaryota > Metazoa > Chordata > Actinopteri > Clupeiformes > Clupeidae > Alosa > Alosa alosa. The sequence continues at coordinate 3,734,953 of NC_063192.1, read as the reverse complement.
TCTGTGCAAACTTTGCCCGCACTTCAGTCACATTCAGTCACATTGTCTTTTAAGAAAATGCTGTTCATTTTTCGGTTCCAGCAGCCAACAACCTCAGAACTGACCCTTCAGGCCTCTCAGGAGGCGCTGGCCTTCTAACCTAGCGACCACCATAGCAACCAGCATGATTGCCCTAGCAACCACGTTATTTATGCGTTTTAGCTTATTGGATGTTGCGTTAATGCAGATAACTTTTGATCCGTGTGCCCGATTTTCATAAATGAGGTACCGTTGAAATCCTTGGATGAGGCCGAGTTCCATGCCCCTGATCAAACCCACTCTTGCAGTTCCTCGGAACCGCAAATCTAGTTAGTGGGTTTGATCCAGCAAGACCACTATTGTTCTTCTTAAGTTTACTTTATTTATTTATTTATTATTCCTGTTCACCCACTTTTTGTACTCACTACTGCTCCTAGACCGTTTGATCTATCGACGCGGTTCAAACTCCAAAAATTCAGGCCCGAACCGGTGTAGTGCGCGTGTTACTTTCGTGTCTATTCTGTCCTCCAGCGTGCGTGTCTATTTTGCACGATTTGACAGATAGGACAGCAGCACATAGTTCAAGTCTGGGAACAGTGTGGTTTGGCTGAGGAGCTAATTTAGCCTTGCCCATGATGAAGCCCACATGACACATGCCGTCACTATCTGTGACCTTCAGATAAGCTACAGCTGCTATGGCCTGTATGGACGCGTCAGCGAAAACATGGACCTCCTTTCTCACTGTGTTTGAGAGAGATGCTACTGTGTATGCTCGTGGAGTTTCAAACTGTTTGAGATCCTGTAGTGAGTCTCTCCAGGCATTCCATTCAGCCTCTTTTTCAGTGGAGAGAGGAGTATCCAAGTCTACAGTGGTGCTTGTGAGGTTTCTGAGCAGGAGTTTCCCTCGGATAGTGATGGGGGCCACGAGACCAAGGGGATCAAACAGATTGTTAACAGTTGCTAAAACACCTCTGCGGGTGAATGGCTTATCACTGGGGGCAACACGGAATGTGAATGTGTCGTTTTGGAGATTCCAGCTCAGTCCAAGGCTGTGTTGTATTGGTGGAGAGTCTATCTGTAAGTCCAGGTCTTTCAGATCTTTCGCATAATCATCTGAAGGAAACGCTTGCATGACTGCTGGGCTGTTTGATGCTATCTTATGGAGCCTGAGGTTAGAGATGGCGAGCATGTCTTGTGTAGCCTTGAGGAGGTCAATGGCTTCAGCAACAGAGGGCAGGGATTTGAGCCAATCATCAACGTAGAAATCCCTCTGCACAAAGCGTTTGGCTTTTGCGCCAAACTCGGCTTCTCCATGTAGAGCGGCGCGCCTGAGACCATACATTGCAACGGCAGGGGAGGGACTGTTGCCAAACACATGAACTCTCATTCTGTATTCCACAATGTCTTTGGATGTGTCATTGTCTCTGAACCACAGGAATCAGAGGAAGTTCCTGTGATCTTCTCTGACTACAAAACTGTGGAACATTTGTTCTATATCTGCAGTGATAGCTACTGGCTCACGCCTAAAGCGTAGTAGGACCCCCAGCAGGCTGTTGTTTAAGTCTGGGCCTGTTAGTAGCACATCGTTCAGTGACACACCATGATGACGAGCACTGGAATCGAAGACCACTCTAATTTGATCAGGCTTACGTGGGTGGTACACACCGAATGTGGGTAAGTACCAGCATTCTTCTCTTTCATGCAGCAGTGGAGCCGGTTCAGCATGATGATGATGGAAGATTTTCTCCATGAATGCCACAAAGTGTTCCTTCATCTTGGGCTTCTTGTCGAGCATACGACGGAGAGAGGTGAGGCGACTTAGAGCCTGCTCTTTGTTATTAGGCAGGCGTGACCGAGGTGAACGAAAGGGAAGCGGTGCCACCCAGCTGTTTATGTCGTCCATAAACATCTCTTTGTCCATTATTTGAATGAACAATTTGTCCTCAATTGAAGGACCAATTCAAAGTCAAAGTCAAAAGTCAAAGTCAGCTTTATTGTCAATTTCTTCACATGTTCCAGACATACAAAGAGATCGAAATTACGTTTCTCACTATCCCACGGTGAAGACAAGACATATTTTACCAATTTAAGTCCACAGACAAACATAACATTCAAGTAAACAAAAAAGTAAGTAAATAAGAGGGCACATATAATAATGAAAAAAATAAGAGCAGCAAAATTTGGTTGAAATTGTGCATAGACAGTCAATAAAATACTAGTGCAAAGTCAGGCCAATAAAAGGCCTGGGTAGTTCTGTTTGACCTAAGTAAGAAAGAAAGTGGCATAGTGGTGCAAGTTATGTAAGAGCAGCAGAAGTGTTGTGTTTTCAGGACAACAACAACAAGTTGTAAAGTGTACAAGTGTGCAAGTGTGCAAGTGGAGTAGTGCAGGCGCCATTGTGGGTCCAATGTCCAGGATGTTATGTAGCTGAGGGTGGAGGGGGGGAGAGGAGGGAGAGAGTTCAGCATCCTTACAGCTTGGTGTATGAAGCTGTTGGTGAGTCTGGTAGTCCCGGGGCGCAGGCTTCTGTACCTCTTCCCAGAGGGCAGTAGATCAAACAGATTGTGAGCGGGGTGACTTGCATCACTCACAATTTTGGTCGCCTTGCGGGTGAGGTGGGTGGTGTAAATGTCCTTCAGGGAGGGGAGTGAAGCACCAATAATCCTTCCAGCTGTGTGCACTATGCGCTATTCTATCGTCATCCTCTGTTCTTTCAAAGATTGTGCTACCTAATGTGTTTTCACTGGTGGAGCTACGGCTGCAAGAGAGGTGAGTGGTGGGAGCAGAGTGAGAGAAAAGGGGGGATTTAGGAATGCTTTCTACATTCAGCGACTCTTTCAAAGAGATGTGGTTATGACATGGTCTGAAGTGTGAACGGCGTCTATTACTTAGAATGTTGGTGTGATAAGCGCTCACAGTAGTAGGTTTGTGAGCATCGCCTAAGCAGACCTCACCAACCACAACCCAGCCAAGGTCAAGCTTCTGTGCGTATGGTGCATTTCTAGGCCCATTGTGCTGTTCTCTCACTTTGTGAACCTGTAGGATGTCACGACCAAGTAAGAAGAGGATCTGCGCATCTGGATCAAGAGGGGGAATAAGGTGAGCAATAGACTTGAGGTGTGAATGGTGTTTTGCTGCCTCGGGAGTCGGTATCTCAGACCTGTCATCTGGCATGTGATTGCACTCAATGAGCGTAGGAGGCGGCACACTGCAAGTTCCATCCAGTGACTGTGCGATGAAGCCTGTAGCTCTCCTTCCAGACATCTCTGTGACTCCTGCACATGTGCGAAGAGTGTAAGGAGACTGTGCTTTTGAGGCAGAAGAAATCGAAGAATTCTGATCTGGCTAGTGACCGGTTGCTTTGGTCATCGAGTATTGCGTAAGCTTTCACAGCTTTATTTGGCTGGCCTTTATGAGACATATTGAGACATATTTTAGAGCAAGACCGGGAACTTAGTGGATCTCCACAAACATCAGTCCATTTGGAGTTAACGGCAAGAGAGGTTCTTTCCTCTTTCTCCCCGCTATGCTCTGCGTTGCTGGGATTAAATGTCCATGAGGGCGGCCCTAGATGGAGGGCTGTTACATGTGCAACACTATTACATTCTGAGCACTGTACAGCTGCTTTGCAGTCCTTTGCTATGTGACTGTTTGAAGAGCAGCATCTGAAACAGACATTATTCTCTTTTAAGAATGTCTTGCGTTCCTCGATGCTTTTAGCCCGAAAGCTTCTACAACGCTTGAGGGTGTGGGGCTTTTGGTGAATAGGGCAGTGTCTGTCTATGTCTGGCCTGCTGCTTGAGAAGTTTGTGACGTTTGGGGTCTGTGTGCGAGAGATCTCTGTCTTGTGGGCAGAAACAAGGCTTTTAGACTGTCCATAACCTTTTACAGTGCTCTCTGGCTTCACAGCATTGACCGCAGAAGGGCTCAGAGCAAAGCTAGGGTCATTACGCGTATAGGCTTCGCGACACACAAAGTCAGCAAAAAATGAGTAAGGTGGGAACGCTATCTGCTGATGAAGCTTATACTGTGAACCTTGAGACATCCATTTCTCTTGGAGGTTGTGAGGGAGTTTATTGACAATGGGTGTCACACCTCATGCCGTGTCCAGGTAGGTATCCCTCTAGCTTTGCAGACTCAATTTCTTTCAACAGGTCTCCAAGTTCTCTAAGCTTTAGAGGTTCTCTAATGTTAATTTTGGGAAAGTTTTCCAGCTTATCAAAAAGAGCTTTTTCAATTATCTCTGGACAGCCATAGCAGTCTTCAAGACGTAGCCAGGCCATTCTTAGTCCTGCAGTGGGGTCAGTATTGTGAACAGCTCTTAGCCTCTTGACCTGCTCTGAAGACTTGGGCCCTAACCATTTAACTAGAAGATCAAGCTCTTCGCTGGCTGTCAGCTTTAGCCCCTCTATGGCACTGGAGAATGAGGACTTCCAGGCCCAGTAGTTTTCAGGGTGATCGTCAAACTTGCTTAGCCCTGAATTAACAAGCTCACGGCGTACTAGGTACCTGGCTATGTCACTCATTCCTGTATGGTCAGCAGTGCATGGCTGATGCACTGGTTTTATGGGAGGGGGAGTGTGTGGCTGCGGAGCTGTACTTTGAGCGTAGGACTGACCAGTAGTTGGCTGGTAAGGAAGAGAGGAGTGTTGCTGCATACCTTTATGTGTGATGGCATATGGCTGGTGCGTTGCTCTGACTGGAGGGGGAGAGTGTGGCTGATATGCTTTACTTTGAGCATATGGCTGACCATGAACTGGCTTGTGAAGAGGAGCAGGGTTTGAGTGCATGCCTGTATGCACTTCAGTGTATGGCTGGTACACTGCTCTGGTAGGAGGGGGAGAGTACGACCGGGGCTTAAAGGGAGAGAGCTGGCTATGGCGTGAAGCGGAGTGACAGTCGACATAGTCACTGGTGCGCTTTTCATTGGGTTCATGAGGTAATGCTATGATGTCCCCTCTCCTTTCATCTAAGTCTAGCTCTGCTGCCATTGACTCTAGAATTTCAGCTTCTGCTGTGGCTGCTGCCACTTACTTTTCATGCTGGAGTGAGTGCAGTTCTGCTTCCAATCTAGCCTTTTCTAATAGCACTTCATTCTCTCTCTTTACAAATGTGGTGCGTGCTCTTGCACCTTCTGCTTTTGCACGTGCTTTGGCTGCTGCCATGCTCGTGGAGGATTTTCTTGAACTAGTTGTAGAACTAGATACCACTGACCTGGTTTCCAACTGACTAGAGGAGTTGATGGGTCTCTCTTCTGTATTCTCTTCCATCTTGTATTTGTCGTGCAGGAAGTGGCGTGACAAAGGCTAAAGATGAATGAGGATGAAGAGTAGCTGCCTTCTTTTGGACCTGTTGTGTTCCGCCCGCTGTGATGCTGCTTTTTCAGTATTCTGTCCTCCAGCGTGCGTGTCTATTTTGCACGATTTGACAGATAGCTAAACAGTCAGTAGTGTTGAATGAAAACCCAGACGTGGAAGTAAAGTTGACTCTTTACTTGTATATAAGGGCATTGATACAGGTTGTAACAATAGGAATTGTTGTCCCACGGGCCTGTTAAAGTGGGACACCTGAGACAGGGCAAGGGGTGACTGCACTGATTGTATACGTGTCCCAGAAAACTAATAAAAGTATTGCCCCGTTGGGCAGAATTAACATATTCTGTAGCCCGAGTGAGTGAGAAGGAGCAGAATATAACATGGTGGCAGCGGTCACGGACTTGACCTGTTTTACGACCGTCTAATTTGAAATTAAGAGTTCAGCTGTTTTCAGTGTTTTAGTGGGAAGCGTGGCAAAGCTAGAATTAGCATACCAACGCCAGTCATGGAAGGATTGAAACCTCCACAACCGTTGTGCATGGACTCGGGTAACCTTGCGAAGTCATGGAAGACATGGAGAGAAGAGTTTATGCTTTATGTGGATTTAACCATGGACGATGACGACGAAAAGACCAAGGGGAAACTTTTCAGTTATCTTGTCGGCGAGAGTGGCAGAGAATTGTTGGACACACTGATGGGTGAGACGGCTAAAGAGGAATGGAAAATTAAGGACATAGTCGACAAATTTGATGCTCACTGCAATCCTTGTATCAATGAAACTGTGGAACGCTATCGTTTCTTCTCGAGAAATCAAGGCTCCAGTGAAACTATTGACTTTTATGTGACTGAACTGAGAGTGTTGGCGAAAACGTGCAACTTTGGAACTTTACGAGACTCGCTCATTCGTGACCGTATCGTGTGTGGGAACAACAACACTAGCATTAGAGAGCCCTGTTCATGAGAAGAATTTGACGCTGGACGCCTGCATACAGCTGTGCAGAGCCGCGGAATTATCGCGGGAGAACGTGAAGACTATCTCCGGACCCAAAGTGGAAGAGGTGCACGCAGTGCAAGGGCCGTTACGACATAGACAGCCTGAGAACACAATTGACTGTAAGTTCTGTGGGAAATCACATGAGATGAACAAGCAGAAATGCCCAGCATTCGGTAAGAAGTGCAGAAAATGTGGCAAAGACAATCATTTTGCAACGAAATGTAAAGCAAGTCAGCAGACACAAGAAAAGAAAAAGAGACAAGTGCACAGTGTGGCTGAATGCGATAGTGAATTTGAAGAAATTCTTTGTGTTACTGCAGCAGAAATAGAGAATGTGAGTGCAGTGGACACTGATAAATGGCACAACAAACAGCTTTTTGCCGTCATGCTCTTAGGAAAAAAAACGGTGAAATTCCAAATAGACTGTGGTGCTACGTGTAATATAATTCCGGTTGATCTGCTTGATCCAAACACAAAGGTGGAAGACACAAAGAGTGTATTAGTGATGTACAACAAAAAGCAAACTGAAGCCACTGGGTAAATGTAAGCTGAAACTGAGGAACCCGAGGAACCAGAAGCTGTACCAGTTAGAGTTCCAAGTGGTGGATAGAGGTGGTACTGTGCCACTGCTTGGCAAAAGAGCTAGTGAAGGCATGCAGCTGATAAAAGTGCACTATGAGAATATCCTGGCGATTGACAGCATTGTCACAGTTGTGCCAGGAATGAAGACTACAAGGGGACAATGGACAATGGACCAGATAAAAGCAGAGTATGCTGATGTGTTCTCTGGGGATGGCTGCCTTGAAGGAGAATATCAACTGGAAATAGACAGCTCAGTAAAACCTGTGCAGTTGCCAAAACGCCGGGTGCCAGTCGCCATGATGAAACCACTGAAGACCGAACTGCAAGACCTACAGCGCAGAGGAATCATCACGCCAGTAGACTGCAGCACCGATTGGATTAATGGTATGGTTGTTGTCCAGAAGCAGAATGGGAAGCTACGGGTATGTATTGACCCAAGACCCTTGAACAAGGCGCTGAAGCGTAGTCACTTCCCACTACAAACAATTGAGGACATTCTCCCAGATCTGTCCAAAGCCAAGGTGTTTACAGTATGTGATGTCAAAAGCGGGTTCTGGCATGTGAAGTTAGATGAGGAGTCAAGCTTTCTTACTACATTCGCCACTCCATTTGGGGCGATACCGATGGCTGAGACTTCCCATGGGGATAAGTCCGCACCTGAAGTATTTCAGCCGAAGGCTCACACAAGCGCTGGAGGATCTGCCAGGTCTGTACATCATTGCAGATGATGTGCTGATCACTGGACAAGGTGAGACACAAGACATGGCACAGCGTGATCATGATGAGAAATTGAGATTGTTTTTGAATAGATGCAAACAGAAAAACATCAAACTCAATGCAGATAAGTTCAAGCTCAGGCAAAAGGAGGCTACATACATAGGACACCTCCTGACCGCAGATGGACTGAAGATAGACCCTGAAAAGGTGCGCGCCATCGAGCAAATGCCAAAACCAACGGATATGAAAGGAGTTCAGAGGCTGTTGGGTATGGTGAATTACCTGGCCAAGTTTTGTCCTCATCTTTCTGACCACTGTCGGCCACTTAGGCAACTGACACACAAAGACGCTGAGTGGAAGTGGATAGAACCGCATGAGGAGGCGTTTCTCAAACTGAAAGAGACCATTTCGAACACGCCAGTGCTCAAATACTACAGCCCAGAGGAGGAACTGACTGTGCAGTGTGACGCATCAGACACCGGTCTGGGTGCAGCACTGGTGCAGGGGGGTAAGCCTGTAGCATTTGCAAGCAGAGCACTCACACAGACAGAGAGGGGCTATGCCCAAATAGAAAAGGAATTTTTAGCTATGATTTTCAGTTTAGAAAACTTCCACCAGTACACGTATGGCCGCAAGGTAACAGTACAGAGTGATCACAAACCGCTAGAGAACATAGTGAGAAAGCCATTATTGAGTGCACCCAAAAGACTTCAAAGAATGATGATGCGCATTCAGAAGTATGATGTGAATGTTGTGTACCTACCAGGCAAAGACATGGTGTTAGCAGACACTTTGAGCCGAGCTTATCTTCCTGAATGTTCAGCATATGGCTCAGTAGAAGCTGAAATAGAGACTGTTAACATGTTAAATCATGTTCCCATCTCGGCAGACAGCCTCAGTTCCATTCGTTCTGCCACAAAAGAGGACTCAACACTGCAGACTCTGATCGAAACCATACTACAGGGATGGCCAAATGACAAGACAAAGACTTCAAGCGACATTAGGCCATACTACCCTTTCCAGGATGAACTAAGCTACCAAGATGGAGTAGTGTTCCGGGGTGAACGCGTTGTCATACCCGATGCACTAAAGAGAGACATCACCTGCCAGTTACACTCTTCTCATCTTGGAGTGGAAGGGTGCCTACGGAGAGGCAGAGAGTGTGTCTACTGGCCCGGCATGAATGACCAGATCAAAACTTATATAGCCAAGTGTGACATTTGCAGGTCAGTGGACTACAAACAACAAAGAGAAACACTGATCTCACACGAGATACCTAATAGGCCATGGGCTAAGGTGGGCACGGATCTGTTCTCATTTGACGACAAAGACTATCTCATCACAGTAGATTACTATTCCAACTTTTGGGAAATAGATTATCTTTCAGACACAAAATCTACAACAGTGATTAAGAAACTAAAAGCCCACTTTGCAAGGCAAGGCATCCCTGACATTGTCATCTCGGACAACGGACCGCAATACTCTTCACACGAGTTCCATAGGTTTAGCAAACGGTGGGAATTCCTCCATAAGACTTCGTCGCCTGGGCATCCTCAGAGCAATGGTAAAGCAGAATCGGCAGTCAAGACAGCCAAGAGACTGTTGCTCAAAGCAAAAATGGCTGGGAAAGACCCTTACCTGGCTCTTCTGGATCACCGTAACACACCATCACAAGGACTGGACACTAGTCCAGCACAAAGACTTCTTAGCCGCCGGACCAGAACACTGCTGCCCACAAAGGCAAGCCTTCTACAGCCAAAAGTGGAACAGGCACAGCGAGCTCTGAAAAGTAATCAACAGTGCCAGAGTGACTACTATAACAGATCAGCCAGAGACCTTGACTCTCTGAAACCAGGTGACCGTGGTGCTAATACAGCCGCTTGAACCCCATACTGTCTGGAGACCAGGCAAGGTACTGAGAGTTGTGGATGCGAGATCCTACGACGTCCAGTTACAGTCTGGTGGTGTCCTCAGGAGGAATCGGAAACACCTCAGGCGTGCTGCTGAACCGGCCCTAAGTGACCCCATGGACTTAGAGACTGTCATTCCGACAGATACTACCCCTGACACACACACGCACGCAGACGCAGACTTGGGTGACAAAGCTACTCTTGGTGCCACAGACGGACCTGTGATCACAAGGGCTGGTCGTACAGTGGTCAGACCGCAGCGCTACATGGACTTTACAAGTTAATTGTTGTGGACCACTTACGGACTTTGGGGGATGAAAAAAAAAAAAAATGATAATGTGGGTTGTTTGTTACAAACATGTTTGTAGTCAAAGGGTTATGTATTGGATCCTCCAGAACTTCTACTTTGAATTTGAAATGTTTGTGTTTAACTCTGAGTGGATATCAAAGTGGAGTATTGTTCCTGTTATCTAATCTTAAGAAGAGATTTATTTTACAGAATGAGTTGTGCCTTACAGAGATGTTTACATTGTTACAATTTATTAAGTCACAGTTAAAAAAAAAAAAAAAAAAAAAAAAAAAAGAAAGGATGTAACAATAGGAATTGTTGTCCCACGGGCCTGTTAAAGTGGGACACCTGAGACAGGGCAAGGGGTGACTGCACTGATTGTATACGTGTCCCAGAAAACTAATAAAAGTATTGCCCCGTTGGGCAGAATTAACATATTCTGTAGCCCGAGTGAGTGAGAAGGAGCAGAATATAACACAGGTAACCACTGAATCTGTGAAACTAAATACAAAATATTTAGCATTAAGCTAGTACAGCCTGTTCAAATAAAATCACTGTACAATCAGACTGTCTGACACTGTAAATATTGTAAATACAAAGTATGAAAATACCAATAGGAATAAACTACAGCCTCTGCTGCATTACATAGCTAGTGACTGAGCTAAAAGACTGCATAGTAAAAGCATTGGGTGAGCTGCTTATGTTACACAGCATCACAGTGTAAGAATTCACAAAATACAGACACATATACGATCATGAAATATACGTTAACAACATTACTTACAAGCAAAGCTTCTCCAAGGCTTTAAACACATAGATGAAACAGATTGCAGAAAGAAAAATCAGCAATGCTTTCTACTGTAAATGCTGGTCATAAAATGGCTGAATCCTGGGAACCTAGCAACCACCAGACTGTTTACAAACAAAAAAGGAATGACATCACACAGACCAGAAACTAGCCATCCTGTGTAGCAGGGCAAGAATGAACCGAAGGCAGGAATGAAGTGAAAACCCGACAACGCGGGTGTGTTTATTTTCTGTTCAACACTGTGGTAGCTTGGTGGGTGAAAGTGAAGACCCCCAAATGGTCCGGTCTTGGGGAGAAGGTTCTTGGGGAAATCAGCCAGGCAGGCAAGGTGCAGATGAGGGGCTCACCACTGTGGAGAGGAAGGGAGGCTGGAGGTCACCACTGTACGCCAGCTTCGGCCAGTCGGGGCTCCAGTCGTCCGTGGGTCGTCTTTTGTTTAGGCGCCTTCTGTGGAAAACGGATATGGGAGTGAGGGTTAGAAAATCCAGAACTCACATCTCCTCGACGGCGCTACTCCTTTTGTGCTTGGACAAACGAGGTCTGATACGATGCAGGTGTGGGTGGCGATGATTGGCTGCCAGCCGTGCCTCGTTGAAAGCCGTTTGCGTTGGCCATGTGCTTCTGTTGACAAACCCCGTGTTTTTAGCCGTGCATGGCCACCAGAGGGTGCTGAAGCGACTCTTGGTGGTGTGTGGCCGGCATGACACCGACTTGAGGGCCGTCTGGTCACACCTGCTATATCAGAAATGGCCAGTGTGTGTCGCTAAAACACAGATTTGTTTATACATAACATGACAGTGTCGCTAGTCCTTGTCGTTTTCGCGTTATTCCCGTTTTTTTGCGTTTTTTGGGCCCATTGAAATGAATGGCGGAATGTTCAAGGATTCTAATTCTGATTGTGACATCACAGCTCTAATTGTTTAAGCTTGCACCTGGCAGAGTTCTAAGCCATCTGGCAGAGCTCTAATGGGCTGGGCTGGGCTGTCTGTGTATATGAAGGTGTGTGCATGTAACTTTTGACCCGTATGTCCGATTTTCATAAATGAGGTACCGTCGGAATCCTTGGATGAGGCCGAGTTCCATGCCCCTGATCAAACCCACTCTTGCAGTTCCTCGGAACTGCAATTCTAGTTAATGGGTTTGATCCAGCAAGCCCACTATTGTTCTTCTTAAGTTTTCTTATTTATTATTCCTTTTCAGCCACTTTTTGGACGAACTACTGCTCCTAGACCGTTTGAGCTATCGACGCAGTTCGAACTCCAAAAATTCAGGCCCGAACCGGTGTAACTTGCTTGTTACTTTCGTGTCGCTGGCCCTTGTCGTTTTCGCGTTATTCCCGTTTTTTTGCGTTTTTTGGGCCCATTGAAATGAATGGCGGAATGTTCAAGGATTCTAATTCTGATTGTGACATCACAGCTCTAATTGTTTAAGCTTGCACCTGGCAGAGTTCTAAGCCATCTGGCAGAGCTCTAATGGGCTGGGCTGGGCTGTCTGTGTATATGAAGGTGTGTGCATGTAACTTTTGACCCGTATGTCCAATTTTCATAAATGAGGTACCGTTGGAATCCTTGGATGAGGCCGAAGTTCCATGCCCTGATCAAACCCACTCTTGCAGTTCCTCGAACCGCGCAATTCTAGTTAATGGGTTTGATCCAGCAAGAGATCTATTGTTCTTCTTAAGTTTTCTTATTTATTATTCCTTTTCAGCCACTTTTGGACCTAACTACTGAAGACCGTTTGAGCTATCGACGCAACGAACTCCAAAAATTCAGGCCCGAACCGTGTAACTGATTTTCGTGTCGCTGGCCCTTGTGAGGTATTATTCCCGTTTTTTAATTTTTGGGCCCATTGAAATGAATGGCCCCTGTTCAAATTCTAATTTGATTTCCTGACATCACAGCTCTAATTGTTTAAGCTTGCACCTGGCAGAGTTCTAAGCCATCTGGCAGAGCTCTAATGGGCTGGGCTGGGCTGTCTGTGTATATGAAGGTGTGTGCATGTAACTTTTGACCCGTATGTCCGATTTTCATAAATGAGGTACCGTCGGAATCCTTGGATGAGGCCGAGTTCCATGCCCCTGATCAAACCCACTCTTGCAGTTCCTCGGAACCGCAATTCTAGTTAATGGGTTTGATCCAGCAAGCCCACTATTGTTCTTCTTAAGTTTTCTTATTTATTATTCCTTTTCAGCCCACTTTTGGTACCGAACTACTGCTCCTAGACCGCTTTGAGCTATTGATGCAGTTCGAACTCCAAAAATTCAGGCCCGAACCGGTGTAACTTGCTTGTTACTTTCGTGTCGCTGGCCCTTGTCGTTTTCGCGGTATTCCCGTTTTTCAGCGTTTTTTGGGCCCCATTGAAATGAATGGCGGAATGTTCAAGGATTCTAATTCCGATTGTGACATCACAGCTCTAATTGTTTAAGCTTGCACCTGGCAGAGTTCTGAGCCATCTGGCAGAGCTCTAATGGGCTGGGCTGGGCTGTCTGTGTATATGAATGAGGTACCGTTGGAATCCTTTAATGAAGCCCAGTTCTATGCCTTGCCAGCACCAAGTGTAAAGGTCATGTTTTTTTAAAGCCAAACCATGTTCATATAGGTCATTAAAAAAAAAAAGAGAAGTATTTTCCCAATCCATTCAACCCAGTTCAATGCCCACCTAGCTCGATTCAAACTTAATCATGTATACAGTTGTATATATTACAACTTTGAGATACACACATTCATACAGATATTATACATGACTATTCAAGTTAAGCTACTCATCATTGCCCGGCAAGAGGTCCACAAATAATTCAATTGTCTTGCCACGATCTGTGGAGCTTACAGACAACGTTAAATTACGATTCTATACAGAATAGGTTCTGTATGCTATTTAAAGCCGACCTAACGATGAGTCCCTTCATGACGGTGTGTTGCAATGCATTCTGGGTGCTGTGCTGTGATTAGACTAAAAATAGCCGCTACCAAGGCTCCAAATAGCAACACACTTACACCGTAGCATAATGAGGGTATCTACATGTAAACCGAAGCATTGAGAACTGTGTAAGTCTACAGGCAGTTTATTAAAAAGAAAAACAGTACCATTCACGTCTTGTTCACATATACAGACGGGCGCCATTTTGGGAAAACACAACTCTCTCGTATGTGGCGTAAATCTTGCGTGAAACCTTGTTGCCGGAACAGCAGGGAAGAGGCAACAGGATAGCAGCACGAAAGACACAGGATACACACGGAATTCGAACGAATTTGAAGACATCGAAGAACGAACCCTTTTAGTTTGATGGACGTCCTTATCAGTCTATGGTCTAACTTATGAACGTGTCGGGTCAACGTCAACAATAAGTAAGTTAGGCTAACGTAAACGTTAGCTATTTGCTGTTGTCATATGCAACCTATTAATGTTAGCTAACATGCAGGTAGCATTCTGACGTTGGGCCAACGTTGGCCCAAGGTCAGTGGTTGTGTTGGCCCAACGTTGGCTGCTGACGGTGGCCCAACGTCATTTTGTCCGGTGGCCCAACGTTGGCCCAACCATTTAATTAGACCATCAGCAGACCTTTGGCCAACCCTAACCCAACCATATGCCAACTTAAAAAGCCTACCCAGCCAACCCAAAATACACCTTACCAACACTATGCCAACCCGAAACCTACCTTTCTAACATTGGGCCAACCATTTCATAGACCGACTGCCGACCTTTTGCCAACCCCAACTCAACCATATGCCAACTTAAATAGCATACCTACCCCAAAAATTACACCTTAACAACACTATGTCAACGTTCTAACCTTAAGATGACTGCTTATTTCAGCAGAACACTCATATTGATATTTTGGCCACCTTTATGGTTATTACAGTAATTTAGAAATTACTTACTTGATCACAATGATTTTACCAATCTGCCCTGAACTTGTAATCTTAATAGTGATATAATACCAACACGAGATTAAGGGTTAAAATAAATACATTTAATAATACATATTGATTTAATAATAAACATTTATGTGATGAGATCCTCAAGGGTTGATGGGTCATCAATCAGTTCTGCTCCTATAAAATAACAGAAATTACTTTTAGTTACTTTTAGAAATTATTTTGTTTTGCTTGCTCAAATAAGACTTCACTGCATTAGGAAGATTATACAGATAATTTGTCTAACAAGAGATTATTAAATGTGTAATATTAATAATGTTGTCTTCCAAGTGTTATCAAGCAATCATTTTATTAACTTGTGCCAATGTACAATCTATGGAGGCCTATTTCATAACATTCTCTTAATTATGTACAAATGATGTTAATGCCTTCAGGTCACTTATTTCCACACTTGTCGAATAATTATTCATTTTAGCATTAGATAAAAAGATGAGACAAAAGGTAAAACAATTTAGGACTATGCACTAATGACTAAAACTTACAATGTCAGATATTTCAGACACTTCCTCGGATTCACTGCTGATGTCAGATGGAGGATGTGATGGGGAATGTGTCTGCCTCTCTAAATTGAGGAAAGAAATTCAAGTTAACTACTTACTATTTCACAACTGTGATGATAAATAAAAGTCAGTATTTTTTGATTGGTTGTTGAAATCTGTACCCTTTTCTGATCTCCTTTTTCTTCCTCCATTTCGGTCACCGCTGTATTTTAGC
The DNA here is from genome assembly GCF_017589495.1 of Alosa alosa. Classification (NCBI taxonomy): domain Eukaryota; kingdom Metazoa; phylum Chordata; class Actinopteri; order Clupeiformes; family Clupeidae; genus Alosa; species Alosa alosa. The sequence goes on along the minus strand of NC_063192.1, from coordinate 3,719,671 downwards.
CATGTTTTTATCTTTTCTTCTGCCTCCATTAAGGTGGCCCCTTGTTTTTTTTGGCAGCATCTGCGTGGGGAATTTGGGGGAATTGAATGGAGAGTGAAGGATAATATTTTACTCTTAAAATCAGTTTAAAAACCACTGATTTAGAACATGACGTGAAGTTTTGTTGTGTAGGGTAGATAATATACTGGATGTGTACAGCAGGCTACCAATCAGAATGTGTGTAGAATAAACATTGAATGAAATTGTAAAAGAGCTGTAGGCCTACCTATGATGACTTTTGCCAGGTGCAACACAGAAAAAGGACTTTTCTGCCCCCTGCCCATCCAGTTAAACTTTTTCGCTAAATCCTTGCTGATTGTTTCACGCATGATCCTGTAGATTATATCTTTTGTTGTTGTCCCACCCAAACTCATGAGATGTTTTACCTCTAAAGTGAAATGGTTGTGCATACATGATTAAGCTTGTCAAAAGGTGGAACATAACTACAAGCACTACACAGTGCTATGGGCTACCATACAGTCCCATAACAGAAGAAAAGTGGCATAGCAAGAAAGCTCACAATTGGTGCCTCCAAAGCTTCACTACTAGGACAAGGCATTAGTGATTCTGTAGTAGAGTTGAGTTCAAGAGGTGATTTCAAGAAGTATTTAGGATAACTCAGACAGTTGAGTTTACTGAAAAGAATTGAAATGAGAGCGAAGGAGGAAGATCAAACTATCGGTATCCAAGAAACGGATGAACCACTCACGTACAATCCTTTTAACAACACTATTTAAAACTATTTATTGTATTTATGTATGTATTCCTATTTATTCATGTATTTATTCAATGGCTTATTTATGGTATTTATTGATTATGAGAACTACTAATAACTAGAGTATAGGTTTACATACACAACATAAACAGAACTTACCAGAGAGCCCGTGTTTCCTTTGTCAGAAAGCCGGTCCTCCATTTTTTTATATCATTACTATTTTGTAACGAAACTCAAAAATCTGGAAAACTGCTGACTTCAGTGACTCTCTCTCTTCTCAAAATTGCCTGAAGCAGAAGAGAATTTTGTCTGACTTGGCCTTTTATCTCCTCTAGCATCTGAAAGAGTCGGAGTTCTCTTTCTGAAACAGACAAAGTATATAACTTTATATAACACGTGTCTACTGTTTTGCATACTCAATTTGAAAATTATTACATTCTGTTTTTATTTAGCATTTTACATGATGTCCCAAGTTCTTTTTTTTTTATTATCTAAATTGTGGTTGTAAATCAAAGCACATTGGATATTAAGGCTAATTGTTAAGAAGTTGTTGAAGAGTTTCTAATCCCTTTTATAGACTAAAAAGGTAATTAATAAAAGTTCCAAGTAAACTATTATAAAATATTTGGAATAGTTCTATGTACCATCTTGTCTTAGATATGGGACTGTCTCTGGTGTTGATGGTGGAAATGGAAATGGTGGTATGGCTGGCAAGGTCTGGCTTTTGGCTCCATTATTGCAGAATTTCTTTTTTGGTCTTTCCATTGTCTCTGCATATGAGAAACAGTGAGAAGAACAGTGAGAAACAGAATCAATACATGATATTCCAAAGTCTTGACCACTGTATGTTTTCTTTACATGTCATGTTTTCATCTGTGCTGTTTACCTGTGTGGAGCCTACTTGTTGAGGCCTGAACTGGAGGTCTTCCTGAGGCTGCAGATGGAGGGGCTGATGTAGACCTAAATCCAACATATTTCGATGATGGTCTGTTGGACACATTAAGTGTAATCAAATTTTTAAAGGTGCAGTGAACACTAGTAGCAAATAAGCACAGTCAGGCTATAAAAGAAGAACAGAGAACAGAGGAAACATACACTCTTTTCCTCAAGACACTGTCCTCGCCTGTCGACTCCAAACCATTGCCTTTGCAGAACTTCACGAGCTTCCTTCGGGCTTTTCATAGGAATCTAAATATAGAAACAAACAACATTGTTAAGCCTATTATCTGAACATTTGAAAATAACTGCTTATAGGCATAACTCACAAGGAGCATGTTTAATTTTGAGCAATAGATTTGAATAGTTATTTCTCTATATTTCTTAACATTGTGGAACTTCCTCAATAACTTACCATACTCAGCCACCCATTCAGTTATATATTCTTCCCATTCTTCATCAGGGGTTTCATTTTTTTCAACCGCTTTTCTACACTTAGTAGTATTATATGGGGGCCAAAAGGAAAAAATTGTATCGATGCTCAGCCAGTCACTTGGTATAACCTCTGTCTCATTTTTTTCCGTGAAAACAACAATTGAATACATCTACAGTATAAAACAAACAAACAAACAAACAAACATAGCTAGTGTTACAAACTATATACACTAATTGAAGCTCAATTAAGCAGTATGCAGTAAAGGATATGCCACAAACCCATCCTTATATTGTAAAATAATGACTTTTGTAACAGTCTGAAGAGGGACAATAGTCAATGACTGCCCGGGTTGTTTCACAAAGGATATATTAAGACTTGATGAATCAATGGGGTAGGTAAAAAAAGATGATTTGTTTTGGAATTTAAGACAGACTAAATGTGATGCTTCCTTGTCTTTTAAAATATTTTTAACTATATGAATGTCTCCATTGAACAGAATGTAGTTGTCTCCCTCTGATAAATTAATCAAAGTTCCACCATTAATATATTGCTTATATTGTGTAAATTGCGTCACATTGTCTGGAAGAGGCCCATTCTTATGTTCCTGGTAAAAACCATCCTTGAAAACCCTTTTTTTCGCTCTGACACTTGCTTTTTCTGACAATCTCCTGATGATCTGTTGAAGGGGCTGGGTAGGGTCCTAATCATTTTTTTAATTGTGTAGAGGAAGTTCTCAAATGGAAAGCTGAGAAATTATGCAGAGCACCAAACTGCCTTGCATCATTGGCAAGATGTGTCAGCCCGTGTATGTTATACACAACGTAATTACCATAAACAGATTGAAAATGCTCAACAAATGTGATCAGCAACTTTTCAGCAAAATCACAGTACTGGAGGCACAGTGAGGGGCAGCATAAAATTCTAATGGGTACATGCAGAAGCATAAAATTGTGGTATAGAACATTCGGCATATGGTCTTTCAGTGCCACTGGACCAGTGTACAGGAGAAAAGTTCTGAACTCTGTCGCTTTCCACCTATCTACCTCAACAAGTGATCGCCCTTTCGTGCAAACTCTCTGGGAGTGTCATTGCAAAGGACACAAGAGCTGCAGAAATTAGGCCTATCTGATGAGCACCTAAACGAGTAGGAAGCGGTCCCCATCCAAAACCCAATCAACTTTCTCATAACCCCAAGACAAACAAGGTGCATAAAATCTAATGGAAATTGGGAGACCATACCAATTCCAACCTCTGTCAACACACTGGTCCCTTTATGGTGAAACTCATCGTCTTTATTAATAAAAGACGCATCTGTCCGTAAAGGTGAATCGACTTCAGGAAAAGTCATGCGATTTTCGGCCCACGTTCCCTCCTGTGTGCATTTTTCACAGCCATGGTATGCATTGTGGGCTTTAATGTTTTTCACGAAAAGCCCGTGCACTTGCATCACAAACAAAATTAGAAATTTGAATATCTACACATTTGCCAATAACATCCACACCCCTCTAATTTAAGCTTTCCATATTCATTCACAAATGTTTCCAGGAACAGATTGACATTCGCTGGTTTTTAGACCCAAGATATAATGCAATGACGAATGGTTGCTTTGTTTTGTCTTCCTCTACCAAGCCAAGAATGGGCCAGAACTGCTGATTGCTGCTTTTGAACAAAGGTAGTCCATCAATATTTACTTGTAAATGAATGGCCTTTGGGAGAGGGTCTATCTGGTGTAATATATGCCTAATGCCTTTCTCAACTCCAAAATAATGCATGGTGCCACCCAGCAATCTGCTGGACCTCATAATTAGTTGGAGTGCCTAAAAGAGTGCGGGAATCCTTTGGGAGATAGGGATGATATTTTCTCAGGATGCCCAAGAGCCCATTTAGATGGCATTGTGGTACTTGGCTGTCTATTGCCCAACCTCTGAGCTCCTCCCCAAGACACTCTGCAGACTCAACAGATTCTTCATCACTTGTGTCAGTTTCTGTCAGAGCATATGACCAAAATTCATCAATAACGTTATCGTCAACAACATTAAACTCAATTTCAGACTCTGATTCATAGGACATGGGCCAATCAGATGCAGCATCTGACCACACATCATCAGAGGGGGCGTTTTCTGCCAGGCATACCGGTATATACCGGTATGCACAAATAGGCTAACACCAGACATAATTTCACTGCATTTCTTACTTCCAGTAACTATATGCATGTGACAATAAACTTCCTTGTATCCTTGTATCCTTGTATATTTAAATCGTCGGCTGCGTCAGATTCAGCTTCAGCATTGACGTTAAAGGCCGTGTTGCAGGGTTCATTTTCCAACGAATTTGCACAATTTGCTTGTTGATAATAAACATTTAAACTGTTATCCATTGTATTTGATGTTGTTGGGTATCACAAAACGGAATACAATACGAAAAAGCAGGTACTATTTCACAGCGTTTGAAGTGATTCTCCTTTCCCCCACAATGCATTGCATTACGTCACCTTGGGGAGACTACAGACCAAAGCCCACCTTGAGACCCTTGAGAGTAATGAGAGAGGAGTAAAGAGAGACGAGTAAGGGATTGTTCAGCAGTAGATAGCGCAGATTATAGATAAATAGATAGGCTATAGATAGCCTAGATATGTATATAGACAGGTAGATAGATAGGTAGATAGATCATGTAATATGCTGGTCACAGGGGAGCTCCTCGACCAGCCGCCCAAAATGCACTCGCTTCCCTAGTTACTGCAGCTCTCCACCAGTTTCCATCGGGACGCACAGCCCACACAAGCACCTGCAAAACTGCGACTTGCCCATATTATCTCCCTCTTTGGTAAGCCGCACCCTGGACGATGTCAATGGCAATCAATCACGAGCAGTAGTTATCGAAAATATTCATGCTGAAGATTACCCACCAGCCTAATCGGCGGCGGCTAGAAGCTAAGTAACTGGGGTGGCTCACAGGTGGGACTAAAAAGTTAGCCCAGCTAGCTATCATGATGCTTCATATTCTGATCTTCTGACTAAGTTTGCCCGGTAGCCTACTTATCTGAACTAACGACATGATCACCATCACTAGATATAAAGAAAATGTTGACTTTCATTCGGTGCTGTTCACTGACAGTAACAAAAAAAGTAATGTTATAAGCATAATACATTGAACTGAATAGGTGCATTATGTAGCCTATATAACGAGGCCTCTCAAATTCAGAAAATTGCATTAAACTAAAATCGGAAGACATTGTTATCTTTGTTAGACCATAGGGTAGCTGTGATATAAATGCTGTGACGAAACTCGAAGTGTAAATATACAAACTTTATGTTGAAAGTGTAACCGCTGACCGTTTCCCATAGGAATGAATGTAAAAACATACCCTCCAAAACGAGACCTCCCAAATTCAGAAAATTACTAAATTGATATCAGGCACCGTTGTTACCATTGGTAGATCATAGGGTAGCTGTGATATAAATGCTGTGACAAAATTCTAAGTGTAAATATACAAACTTTATGTAGAAAGTGTAAGCGCGATGCCCATTGAAATGCATTGAAATGAATAAAGCGCAGATCAAGTAGTCCCCAAAGTGACGCCATCACCGATTATGATAAAAAACCCGCTAATGCTAAAAACAACAAAACTGGCATTTAACACCATTTGGAGACATTTTTAAAAATGATATACATATATTGAGTGCTTTATGTACCCATTAATCAACAGTGGTGGTTAACCTGCAACACAGGCTTTAACCTCACTATCGATAAGGATATCGAAAGCCCTTCGCTTTGCCTGACGTTTAAGTGTTCTGTCTGAATAAATGTTGTTTGCAGACATAGTGTGTGTATCCCTGTAAGTATGCGGCCAAACAAATAACTAACATTTAACGTTACAGTTACAGCTGATATGCCTACGGAAGCTAATGCCCATTGTTTACCTAACGTAAAATAGCTAACGTTAACTGTTAGCAGCTAGCAGGCTAAAGGTAGGTGCTAGCTCATCTACATTTAATTGCCGGCTTGCCTATAGCTTCTAATGATAAGATTACATTTACATCAGATTGCTAGCGTGAAGATAGTAAATTGGTTTTATGTATATATATATATATGTATATGTGTAAAAAAAAAAAATTAATTGAGCAGATTACCTTGGACTGGCTGGCTGGGGTAACGTAACAGCTAGAAGGCTAACGGTTGAAGATAACGGTAGATTCTATACAATTCTATATCACGCACTCACCGTTCTCTTAGAAGAGCTCGCTCTTCTTTAGGTCCATGCTCCAATGCATCCATATGTTCAGGTGGTCTTCATGTTGTTATGTAGCGAGGACAGAGTATGATACCCATACAATACGGTGTGTACTATAGCAAGTTAAACGGACCTGCTGCTGGGAGAGGTTTGTTTAGATGACTTATTACAATGATTATCAATTAAATGTTTCTGGAATGTATTAGTTGTATGAAACACAAAGTAAGCTAAAACAGACCACAGACACACATTAACAAAGTTCAACAAAAAGACTTATATGCAGTAGTTGCTAGCAGTTGAAAACATTTAGCCATGGGCTAAATGTTATCTAACGGTTCTCATTTCAACTTAGCCTGCTCTTGCATTTGAGAGGACCTACTTGCTATCTGCTGCATAGCTATATACATCAGGGTCTCAAACTACCGGCCCGCGACTTAATGTCAAAATAATAATGTAATTCGCCCTTGAGGGTATTTTTTTTTAATTGCGACAAACAACAACATTGATTAAAATAGACGATAGATCCAAGTACAGTGACAAATCCCATTCTCATCCACTGCTAGACATCCAGAGCTCCGATTCAAGCCCAAATTCGCTGTACAAAGTTTTCAGGAAATACTTATTACACGCGAGAAAGACAAGACGCATTTGTTTGTAATGACGCCGGTTTATGCAGGTCATAGTTTTGCATAAATTGAAGCAGAAATAGGCCTACACCAAATGTTGAAAAAACGTTCACGTTTGATAAAGTCTTGGGTAGGCTATGTTATTCACCTATTCATTCTGATTCTGAAGGAGAATATCTGCATTTTGGAGATTTAAGATCGATCGTCTATTGACAGTGGTAGTCACGGTGCGTAAGTGATGGAGGTGCGTCTTTGCGTGTATACGGCGGTGTCCAGGCATAGGCTACCATGCTTATTTCGACCCTCTGCCCAATATACCTGGAGTTGGCAGTGGTAATCATGATGATAGTGTCCGTAATGGACGTGATACAGACAGCAGGGGTAGTAAAAATAGGCTCTGAAGAACTACAAAGTCACCCACGATAGAAACTGATTTGACCAGGCTACTTTATTGTCAAAGTCAAAGTCAAAGTCAAAGTCAGCTTTATTGTCAATTTCTTCACATGTTCCAGACATACAAAGAGATCGAAATTACGTTTCTCACTATCCCACGGTGAAGACAAGACATATTTTACCAATTTAGGTCCACAGACAAACATAACATTCAAGTAAACAAAAAAGTAAGTAAATAAGTAAATAAGAGGGCACATATAATAATGAAAAATAAGAGCAGCAAAATGTGGTTGAAATTGTGCATAGACAGTCAATAAAAATACTAGTGCAAATTCAGGCCAATAAAAGGCTTGGGTAGTTCTGTTTGACCTAAGTAAGAAGAAAGTGGCATAGTGGTGCAAGTTATGTAAGAGCAGCAGAAGTGTTGTGTTTCAGGACAACACCAGTTGTAAAGTGTACAAGTGTGCAAGTGTGCAAGTGGAGTAGTGCAGGCGGCCATTTTTGGGTCCAATGTCCAGGATGTTATGTAGCTGAGGGTGGAGGGGGGGAGGAGGGAGAGTTCAGCATCCCACGGCTTGGTGTATGAAGCTGTTGGTGAGTCTGGTAGTGCGGGAGCGCAGGCTTCTGTACCTCTTCCCAGAGGGCAGTAGATTATTGTAGGCCTATAATAGCGGTTTGTGGTTATACTAATAGTTTACTATTGTTGGTTTACATCTCAGGCCTACTGTTTCCTAATATGACAAACAAGAAAGTAAACCTGCTCAAATATGTGCAACATCCAGTATACTGAAAGGTGTATCCCAGATAGCAAAATGTATTTGGCCCGGATCCGGCCCAGATCCACCTTCAGATCTGGGCCGGATTCGCAAAACGGACCTGGGACGGCTCTGAACCGGATGTGTTTTTTATTTGGCGGATCCGGGCCAAATGTGCAAATTATCGTCATGATCTGGGCCAGATCCGGACCAGATAAGTGTTCGATAGTGGCGATTGCGGCCCTTATTTGGGCCAAATGTGCACTTTATCATAATGATCTGGGCCAGATCCAGATCAGATGAGTATTCGATAGTGCCGATTTGGGCCAAATGCGGACCAGCTCATTTTACGTCTGGCACCCATTTGTACTATATAGTCAATGTCACTAACAAATCAAGGAGTTACAGTATTTGTTCAGAATTTCAAGCTTTAAAAAGTTAAGATTGTCAAATGTATAAAGGATTACTAATAAAGCTTTTTAAACAGTAACATCCAATACCCCTAGTTGAACTCAGTAGCCAGTAGTTTGATCATGTATATTGAGTGTTAAATTATCAACATCTTGGAATAAATGATCTAAAAATCAAAACCTTGTACTAATGTATTTCAGAAAAGAAGCACAAATTCAAAATGTTACTTACTTTATTAAATTTAATTTATCACACACACTTTCCCTCTCAATTTATTACACACACATATGTAGCATGCACTGGGTGGTGGGTGGATCTTGTCCTTACTGCCCCTGTTGAGACAAGAAAGGCAAATCAGCACACATGACAATCCTTGGCTAATGCTTCCTTTACAAAAATGGCATTACTCAACATTATCAAGATAGTTAATGATTTGAGTTGAATTTGAGAATGAATGATTTGTGATGCAGTGTGTAATGCTTCCACTAGATTGGAAATGTAAAAATCTTGTTTGAGAAAGATGACAAGTCTTAGTCTTGGAACAAGAAAATTTGAAAAAATGTGAAAATGGAGGGTACAAATTAGAAGACAAAGTGGAACGTCTATTTCTATCCCTGTTCAAACAATTTAAGCAAAAAACAGCGTTCCACATTCAGCTTTTAGAGAGACAGTTATCTTTGATTATGAGTGCATCACCGGGACTCGAATTTCCAAATGACGATTGTCCGTCATACGAATGAGAATTTTAATCCTGATAACACCTTTATATGTAATATATTTTGGTTTTGAGTTTTAAATGTCAGAAACATAGGCTAAACAGTGCTACAAGACTTTTCACTTACCTTACTGAAAGGGAGGATTGCAGACAGGGCATGCCAGTCACGCCACCTGAGCATACCTCAGTCCTGGGGCTGAAGAGAGGGGGCGGAGGGAGAAGGCATGATTCATTTGATACTTGGATACACGCCTAGACTGCTAACTGTATAAAATCATTATTTTAACATACAAACACGTATCTCACTACATAGAACACATCTCAATTATTTTCTGGCTTACAGAGGATGCGGTAGCGTTAAGGAATCAGGCTAGCATGCTAGCCTGGAAATTGTGAGTTAAAATCTCAGCCTAAGTTGCTCTAAGGGAGACTAGCCCTGAAGTAACAAGTAAATTGACCAAATTAAGTCGCGGATAAAAGCGTTGCTAAATTAATTTGTACATGGCTAAAATTAACATTTCATTAACCCTTGCTTACCCCAAAAGCTAACGTTAGCTAATTGTCCAAGATCAGTTTAAAGTAGCGTAAACGGGACGTAAACGTAAACGTAAACAGGATCCATTAACATTATATGAAAGCAAAAATAATGTATTTCATTCTAATATAGTTGAAGCAAATAGGCTTACCTGAAACAAATCAAACGAACTCTTCTTTTCACTAGCTCTCGTGTTCACCAACCGCCTCCGTTAACGTCTAACTCAGCTCTGGCTGCAGTAAGGCAGTCGACGAAATCGTAGAACTAAAAATTCGCGCTTGCGTTTCACGACGGCTGGCCGTATCAGTTGTGACTGTGCTTCCCGCCCCCTGGTGTCTGATCCGGGTCAATGTCTCCATCACGACAGTAAAACAGAGGTGACAGTTACACGGATTTGCCAGTTTGAAGGCGGAGTCTGTCCGGAGTCTACTGCTATCTGGGATAATTTGAGGTGCTTGCCATCCAGTGGCAAATTAGATGGGTAAATTTTCCTCCTTCATAAACTTTTGTTTATACTCAAAGATTTTTACATTTACAGTAGGACTTTATCTCTGACCACTTTCAAGCCTTTTGAAATTTTGATGTCAAAATCCAATGGTGTTGTTTTCTTAACCCTGCCACCTAAAGTTTGTTTAAATAAGTTATGAGAGGAAAATATTTTTATCTGGTGTGAAACACACACATACCTGTTTTATCATTTGTATGAATATTTATTTTATCATTATTTTATCTATAAGCTAAGGTTGCTAGCACAGGTGTCTAAAAAGATTTAAAAAAAGTTTTGTGTACTATTAGAAATAGCCATTCTTTTTTTGTATTATTCTTTAACACTGACATGGCCCTCCAATCAGATGACGATGGCAGAAGTGGCCCCCCAGCTCATTTGAGACCCCTGCTTTACATAGTATAACAATTGTATTTGTGTTGACGTTGTTCATTAAGCATGACCATAGACCAACATTACATATGCAAACTTAAACTTGAATAGGCTTTACCAACCTTACCCCAAATTTTAAGATTTTGATATGGTCTATTGTTAAATTGCATTTAGATACAACACAACAGACAAACTGAATCTTCCGGTCATTGTGTTCCTTAAACGTCTGTATATTAATTCATGTAATCACAACAAATACTAAGAACATACTAAGGCTGATGCTTAGAGTCCACATCAAGGCCTAAGCATTTGTTAGCAAAGCCGTTGCTACTCTATCACAAGTCATACATGTTTCTGATATGTTGCTGATTGGATTATAAACAGCCACAGCAATGAAGAGGAATGGCTGAAGGACGAAGGAAATTGTATTTTTATTATTATTCTTATTTAATTATTTATATAATTGTGTTAAATGTTCCAAATGTAAAGCACTTTGAGCTGCATTCTGTGTATGGAAGGTGCTATACAAATAAAACTAATCATTATTATTATTATTATATGTTATTGTACGTTGGGCATACGTTGTATGGGTCAGCCAAAAATAGCCAACTGTATCAACATTGGCCCAACGTTGGGCACACGTTGTATAGGTCAGCCAAACACAGCCAACTCCACCAACGTTGGGCATACGTTGCATAGGTCAGCCAAACACAGCCAACTCCACCAACGTTGGCCCAACGTTGGGCATATGTTGCATAGGTCAGCCAAACACCGCCAACTCCACCAACGTTGGCCCAACGTTGGGCATACGTTGCATAGGTCAGCCCAACCTAGCCAACCAAATTTAACGTTGGGCCAACGTCAGAATGCTACCTGGATAGGCATTGAAAATGAATGCGTTAGCAATAGCCACTGCTTTTTTTGAGCTGACAAGCCCTGGAAATGCGTTAACGTAATCAGCCAAATTGACTCACTTCTTAAGACCCTTGGTATGGTGTTACAGCGATGTGGAGTCGAAATGTAAATTGTTAGTATGGTTTTAATGTGTAAACAGACCAACCGCGATTTTGCAATGAAGTGAATGGAGTCATTTTAGGTACTACTTTTACGAGTTCTGTAGTTCTGTCAAAATGTATCTTATCTTTGAACAGACTACATGGTTATCTTCCTTAGACTTCGTAGATGTAGTTTCTACAATTTGGAGGCGAAATTCGAAGTGTAAATATGGTTTTAATGTGTAAACAGAACAACCGCGATTTTGCGAGCTAGAAAAAAGGAAGTGAATGAATTAATAGTTACTGCTTTTCTGAGGGCTGGCGTTCTCATGAAATCAATGTAATCTTTGAAAAGACTACCTGGTTATCTTCCTTAGACTTCGTAGATGTAGTTACTACAATTGGAGTCGAAATTCGAAGTGCAAATATGGTTTAAGTGTGTAAACAAGACGCCTGATGTTTAATATATGTTAATGAATGGGCACAGGATTATTGTGTACAGTAATAGTATGTAAACAGTTCATGTGTTATGCGATTTACATAAACTAGTAAACAACAGAAATGTTAAAAGCTGTATTGTGTTTCCTGAATTCTTACATTCAGGCATTCAAATGAAATGTAATTAAATAGCATATATATACTCTATCAGTGTATGATGCTTGCATGAGGGAAACATCCCAAAACAACGGCACCCATATAATTGCTGTTGTTTTGAGAAGTATTTCTCATGCAAGCATCATGCAACAATGCAAAAACAATGAAACTAGTGTAGGCCTAATTATATTTTACATTAGTAAAGCAGTACTCTGATGTGCATGCTTTCACAAACTTTTGTGAACAATCTTAGCACTTTAAACATTGACTGTTTTAAAGTGCATGTATAGCAATATAGTATAAAAATAATAATTGTGATATCATTACAATTTGATAGGGGTTGGGAGGAGGGGGTGGGTTCATGTAGGTGGGCCCTATGACCCCAAAGTATGCCTTGACTGGGCCTCAGGTCAAAGAAGTTTGAGAAATGCTGATGTAGACGACAAAGCAGCAAGGAGGCGTCGTGTGATCATTTAAACAAGTTTTATGACAAGGTCGATGAGGGTGGGAAAAATCTTACATTTCTGTGCAAACTTTGCCCGCACTTCAGTCACATTGTCTTTTAAGAAAATGCAGTCCATTTTTCGGTTCCAGCAGCCTACAACCTCAGAACTGACCCTTCAGGCCTCTCAGGAGACGCTGGCCTTTAACCGCAGCCAGAAGAGAGTTAGCAGAAATTTGATTGCCTTTAAAAAATCTGACTTCTTAAAAAATCTTAAACTGGCTGCATTACGTGATTATTTCTGAGATTCTGATACGTTTTTAACTATGACCTATACACAGTTCTGGTTTGAAAATGTATCTCTTAAAATAATCACTTTATGCAGTCAGCTTAAGATGGCTTACTAGCAACTAACTAATTACCCTAGCAACAACCTAGAAACCACCCCTGTAATGTCAACCTAGCGACCATCATAGCAACCAGCATAGCAACCATGTTATTTATGCGTTTTAGCTTATTGGATGTTGCGTTAATGCAGATAACTTTTGATCCGTGTGCCCGATTTTCATAAATGAAGTACCGTTGGAATCCTTGGATGAGGCCGAGTTCCATGCCACTGATCAAACCCACTCTTGCAGTTCCTCGGAACCGCAATTCTAGTTTACTTATTATTCCTGTTCACCCACTTTTTGTACGAACTACTGCTCCTAGACCGTTTGAGCTATTGACGCGGTTCCAACTCCAAAAATTCAGGCCCGAACCGGTGTAGGGAGCTTGTAACTTTCGTGTCGCTCGCCCTTGTCGTTTTCGCGTTATTCCCGTTTTTCTGCGTTTTTCAGCCCCATTGAAATGAATGGCGGAATGTTCAGAATTCAAATTTCGATTGTGACATCACAGCTCTAATTGCTTAACCCTTAAAGGAGTACCGTCACACCGGTGTGACGGGAATGTTGGGAAATTAACATTCTAAAGAATATCTGGGTTCATTGAATTCAACATAGAATTTTAGAACCTTGTTGCGGAACTTAGAATGTTCAAAAACCTACACCTTTAAGGGTTAAGCTTGCACCTGGCAGAGTTCTAAGCCATCTGGCAATGTCTAATGGGCTGGGCTGGGCTGTCTGTGTATATGAAGGTGTGTGCATGTAACTTTTGACCCGTATGTCCGATTTTCATAAATGAGGTACCGTTGGAATCCTTGAAAGAAGCCCAGTTCAATGCCTTGCCAGCACCAAGTGTTTGCGCTCTGCCATCTTTTTTTAAAGTGAATCCATGTTCATACAGGTAATTTAAAAATATATATATATTTTCCAAATCCATTCAGCCCAGTTCAATGCCTTGCCAGCACCAAATCATGTAAAAAAAGATTCGCGCTCTGCCATCTTTTTTTAAAGTGAATCCATGTTCATACAGGTCATTTAAAAAAATAAAAATAAAAATAATCCCCAATCCATTAAGCCCGATTCAATGCCCAGCTAGCTCCATTCAAACTTAGTCATGTAAACAGTTGCATAGATTATAACATAGGTTCTCAAAGTGCGGCCCGGGGGCCAATGGCGGCCCGCGGAAACATTTCTGGCGGCCCGCGATAACATCTGATAACATCTGTAAAAATGTTAAAACTGTACAACTGTACTGTGTGCTTTGAAAAGAATGAATCTCCGTTTAGTGGTGTTTCGTGGCCGTCAGGTTTTCCAGTGGTGCTTTGGTAGCTGGAATTGGCCCAGAATAAGGCCTATACTGATAGGAAGCAAGGCACACTGAGACTGTTTGTTCTGAATAAGTTTGTACTTGAAATGGACTGCAACCAGAACTGTTATATCCCAAATTTGTCTGTTGAGGGTAGAGAACCCCAGGGATTGTGTGTGCATTGTTTTGGCAGGTTTAGCCTCAGTTATGAATTAAAATGTGTTTAATGCAATACATATAAACTGTAGAGATGCAACCTGCTCTTTAAAATGATTACAAATGGGATTTTTTCCAGTTTTTTTCTTTCTTTTTCTCCCCCCGCCCCTTTGGTGGCCCTCAGTTCAATGTTGGGTTCCTGAATTGGCCCTCACCAATCAAAACTTTGAGAATCCCTGGATTATAACATTGAGTGTCAACGTCAACGGTAAGTAAGTTAGGCTAACAGCTATTTGCTGTTGTCATTTGCTTTATGTGATGGCCATTCATCACACTGTTTGGATGTTACTTGAGAGTCTGAATCAGAATTACCTTAGCTCTCAGTAAGTTACAGTTTATTATAGTTATAGGTGTGCATACATAGACACTATGGTGGTGCTAAAGCACTAGGAAGTTTGCATTTTTATCAACGAAAAGGCCCTTTTGAAACTTTTTTTATTATTATTATTATTAATATTATTAAGATTTTACTGAGGTCGGTTTTGAAATGATCTTTTGAAAACATGAGCCATTAAAAACGACTGAAACAATGCCCCGAAATGAGCCACCTCCTTGCGCACACCCGACCAGCCTATCTCTCTTCCTTTGTCACGTGAACTCGCGCGGTCGCGCGCAGGGCACGCCAGATGCGCAGCACCATAGCCGTTCAGTAAGGTCTTCAGATAGCAGGCATAGTCGCTGACAGGCTGCTTCTCCCGTGCCCCATCAGCCAGGTAACATACAGATCAAGCAAAATCTTACAGTTTGCCCTCCAAGCCCAACATGTAGTAATTTTGTTGTGCAGTAAAATGTCTCATTCAGCACCAAACAAGCATTTTTGCCGACTGGTCACCTGATAAACTAGTTAGATGAAGCTAGATAAAGTTTTACGCTGTAGCCCAAATCAATGACAGATAACGTGACGACCACATAATTTCGGTAGATTTTGCAAATGTATGTGTTAAGAAGAGCGTTTTCTGTTGTATATGTTTTGTTAGGCAACATGTATTAACACATTCATTTGTGACAGAAGAAACGGGAAGTTCCCCATTACCTGTGAAAAATGCCCATTCTGCATTCATGTAATGACAACAGTCAGTAGCCCACTATAACTCCTTCTCGTACTGTTTGGTCTCTTTATTGTCTTACAGATCAAGTAAAATCGTACAGTTTGCCCTCTAAGCCCAACGTGTAATCATTTTGTTGTGCAGTAAAATGTCTCATACAGCATCAAACAACTAAGCATTTTTAGCCGACTGGTCACCTGATAAAGTTTTACGCTGTAGCCCAAGTCAATGACAGATAACGTGAGGACGGCCACATAGGCTACAAATAATTTCGGTAGAGTTTGCAATTGCAAATCTATGTGTTAAGATGAACGTTTTCTGTTGTATAGGTTTTGTTAGGCAACATAAATTAACACATTTTGGTCTCTTTATTGTCTTAATTGTATATTGATTTACTAATTGCAGCACAAGTCAAATTTCATTCAACATGTGCGTATAATCCACGCCACTGATTATAGTCATGTGATTTACATAAAGTAGTAAACAACAGTAATGTTAAACGTGTCAACAAGTTAGATTCTACCCCACAAGCCACAATAGGGAACGTTCAAGTAAGCGTTAACACATTTACAAAACCTATTAATGTTAGCTAACATGCTAAGCATTGAAAATGAATGCGTTAGCAATAGCCACTGCTTTTTTGAGCTGACAAGCGTTAAAAAATGCGTGGAAATGCGTTAAAAACGTAATCAGCCAAATTGACTCACTTCTTAAGTCCCTTGGTATGGTGTTACAACGATGTGGAGTCGAAATGTAAATTGTTAGTAACGTTATGGTTTTAATGTAGACCAACCGCGATTTTGCAATGAAGTGAATGGAGTCATTTTAGGTACTACTTTCACGAGGTCTGTAGTTCTGTCAAAATTTCTCATCTTTGAACAGACTACATGGTTATCTTCCTTAGACTTCGTAGATGTAGTTACTACAATTTGGAGGCGGAATTCGAAGTGCAAATATGGTTTAAATGTGTAAACAAGACGCCTGATGTTTAAAATATGTTAATGAATGGGCAAAGTATTATTGTGTACAGTAATGGGCTATCAGTAGTATGTAAACAGTTCATGTGTTATGTGATTTACATAAACTAGTAAACAACAGAAATGTTAAAAGCTGGTATTGTGTTTCCTGAATTCTTACATTCAGGCATTCAAATGAAATGTAATTAAATAGCATATTAGGGGTTTGCACGGACGTCACGTTCTGGCCGGTAACCATGGTAACCCAGCACGCGCGGCCATATTGGCGATACTCGGTGAATGAAGTACAATGGAGTATTATGCACTTTGGATATCTTACGTGATTGTAGCCATGTCTAAACAACAAAAATGTGGCTAAGATGCAAAGGCATATAGGGCAGGACTTGGACCACAAGAAAATGTGGGATGTTTCGAGAAATTACAGTTTATTGGCAGCGCAGATCCATATGAGTTGGGTGAGGGAGACGAAGTACCAAGTTCAACCACAAGCGCCCCACTTCCTCTGATAACTTCTGGCATTATTCTCCTTTCTCCCTGGTTTTCTAATAACTTTTGGAAGTTGATACCTACACCAGATGTTTTTCTCAGTCTGACCTATTGGTACAACCTAAAACACGGCAATAAGGCCATCCTTAAAAATATTTTCGTTTGCCGTAACCCGACCGACCCTGTCAATTTAGAACCGACCCAAATATTTATTTTTTTCCCCCTTTTAGTCCGACCGACTTGCCGGTTGTAAACTTGCGTTAATACCGACCGATTGTTTTTTTTACTCTAAACAACCAATACAAATGCAATAAAATAATATTTCTTTTAGTAGGCCCAAGTATTGTGAATATAAATTGCCTACATGCAAACGTGGCTCACTTTGCGTGGCTCACTTGGCGTCATCTCTACACCATTGGTTTTACGCATGTCACACTATGGCCTACGCTTCGTTTCATTCACACAAACTGATAACGCTTTTACTTGGCACGAAGTTCTGGAAGAACTGTGGCCAGATCTTTTCTCATCCCTTCTCCCCCTAGTCTAGCGGTGACCGTGTCGGAGTATTGAAATTGGTTGTGGTCTATTCAGCATTTCTCGAAATATGGGTCCGCAACATGGAGACTGCTGGTTCGCGGAGTCGTGGAGTGAAATTAGGCCCGATGCTTCATCTGATAATTTGCTGCGCAGGTGATCAAGAAACCGCGGATCGATGAAAAAAGAAAACAAACGTTTCTGCTATCGATGTCATTAAACATGGAGCCCTACAATTAAGTGGTGGTATGAGCATTCATTCAATGCGCGTCTGCGCGAGAGAAACTGAAACTAATCGATAACGTTGGTATCAAAGCTCTGCTTCAACCTGTTGGAAGGCTATTTATTTATTTAACGAAACTTAATAGAACGACGTTGTTTTTTGGAACTTCCTTAGAAACAGAGCAAAGACTGTATAATATACTGTATAGCATTGAGTATTGTATAGTCAAATTTCAATATAACGTGGCCAAGAGCTATTGTAGCCTTCTTTCTGGGTACATGTAGATGAGCCCTATGACCCAAAAGTCTGCCATGACCGGGCCTCAGGTCAAAGAAGTTTGAGAAAGGCTGGACTATATAACCTGCATCAGAATGATGTTTGCAATGGTGCGCCTGAAGGCACGGGTTGAAGACCCAGTCAGTTACGTCACGATATGCACATTTGTGTAAATTCATTCCTACGTAATCACCATGACCAAAATTGAACTTTTTTTTTTACTTTGAATCTTGAAAAAAAAATATTGACCTACCTACCGACCCATTTTTATTTTTTTTTGGCTGTTACTGCAAACAAAAATATTTTTAAGGATGGCCTAATTAACAATTTTCCTTGACGATGTTAGGGATTTACTTCAGTGCCTAATGCTTTCTAATGAGGCGAGTATCTCCAATATGGCAACGTCCAAATCTGATGACACGCCGTGCAAACCCCTAATATATACTCTTATCAGTGTATGATGCTTGCATGAGGGAAACATCCCAAAACAACGGCACCCATATAATTGCTGTTGTTTTGAGAAGTATTTCTCATGCAAGCATCATGCAACAATGCAAAAACAATGAAACTATTGTAGGCCTAATTATATTTTACATTAGTAAAGCAGTACTCTGATGTGCATGCTTTCACAAACTTTTGTGAACAATCTTAGCACTTTAAACATTGACTGTTTTGAAGTGCATGTATAGCAATATAGTATAAAAATAATAATAATTGTGATATCATTACAATTTGATGGGGGGTGGGTTCATGTAGGTGGGCCCTATGACCCCAAAGTATGCCTTGACTGGGCCTCAGGTCAAAAAAGTTTGAGAAAGGCTGATGACAAAGCAGCAAGGAGGCGTTGTGTGATCATTTAAACAAGTTTGCCCGCACTTCAGTCACATTCAGTCACATTGTCTTTTAAGAAAATGCAGTCCATTTTTCAGTTCCAGCAGCCAACAACCTCAGAACTGACCCTTCAGGCCTCTCAGGAGGCGCTGGCCTTCTAACCTAGTGACCACCATAGCAACCAGCATGATTGCCCTAGCAACCAGCATAGCAACCACGATATTTATGCGTTTTAGCTTATTGGATGTTGCGTTAATGCAGATAACTTTTGATCCGTGTGCCTGATTTTCATAAATGAGGTACCGTTGGAATCCTTGGATGAGGCCGAGTTCCATGCCCCTGATCAAACCCACTCTTGCAGTTCCTCGGAACCGCAAATCTAGTTATAAAGTGTTACCACACTTCTCTGTCAGATTACTTGTTTAATGACAAAGATGAAGAAGCCCTGCAGCAATACACAAAATAGCAACAAAAGCTACAATCAGTAATTCCTACATGCACATATCTAACATAAATATCAGTAGGAACTTAACCAACCTTGACAGCAACAAAATACTAATAAAGAATGACAGTGGACTTACATGAATTATGTTCACAGCTTAATATTCAACCTCTGTAACAGGAACGTCTATAATGCTGGCAACAACAATATGGCCGACTCCTAACTGAGCTGGTAAGGTAAGCTGTCTTAATGAAATACTACCCCCTAGTGGCAAGTGGTAAACTCTGCAATTAGCCCAACACGCAAACCCCCCTGATGACCAAGTGGTCTTCATCACCTGTGATGGACGAACAGGAAGTGTGTGTATCGCAGGAGGAAGGTGGGCAGGTGTGGGGCACGGTAGGTCAGGGTGACCTGTAGTCAGTAAGTGCAGCACACAGGAGAAGGTACTGAGAAGGACCTAATATTTGTACTGGTCACACCCTCATTAACACTCCCATCACACACACACACACACACACTGTTGCGGCGATCTGCCAGGAGGTGTGCCTGCATGCGGGTGCATGTGACAGCGGCCTTGCTGCTACATGCGCGTAACGGTGAGCGTGCAGCAGGTGAGCGAAATCAGACTACTTAACAGCACACGCCAGAAACCCCAGACAATGAAGCAACGCAAGTTTGTTCAGTTGTTTGCAACGCAGCTAAGAACAGCAGAAGAAAGGAGAAATCGCTAAATACACACAGAGCATGGATAACACACACACACACACCTGAGGGCATGGACACCACACACCTACACACACACATTCACACACAGGGCATGGATACCACACACGCATGCACACGCACACACACACACACCTGAGGGTATGGGCATGGGCACCACCCTCATACCCATCAACACACACATACACATGCACACACACCTAGGACATTACCCACCCGCATCTGCAACACCCACACACACCCACCTAGGACATCACCCACATATGCACTGCAACACACACACGGTTGGGGACACCACAGGGTTGTGAGATGTCCCTGAACATGATAAGAAGCACATTAATCTACACTGCTGAGAGGAAAAACACAGCAGTCTCACACACACACAGACATACACACACCTGTGTGTCCTCCCCCAGAATTTTTTTAATTTGTTTGATGTGATTTCCTGTATTCTGGTGTATTTTGGGGATGGCCAATACTAAATTCAATCAGATTCATAGCCTACATCCTGATGTGTTGATATTGAGGCAATGATTCCATGCAAAGGCTTGGGCTTCAGGGCCCCCTGACACCTTGGGCCCCTGGGCCTGGGCTCGGAAGGCCCGTGCAGTAATCAATCCCTGGGACCAGGGTCCCAGAGTTAAATTAAATCAAAGGGATCTAACCTACTACTAGGACCATGGATGTCGGATGCATTCTGAAAGTGGGTGGGACATTTTAGTGGGGGGTATGGGGGTTCTCCCCCAGAAAAATATTTTGGGACTAGATGCAATTTCCTGAATTCTGGTACATTTTAACAGGTTATTTAGATACTTCTATATAACAAAATGAAGCCAGCCTACAAAATTAATAAAAAGTAAATCATGCATATTTTAAAAATAACTTAATATATAGGCTACCTGGCTATGCAATAAAGTTTCCATTACAGCCCTGCGGACGTTAAATGAATGCATGAAAGCAGATGGTTTGTTTGAAATTCCGACACTCCTTCAACTACAAGGAACATAATAGTGATCATCAAATACCTCCCCAAGTTTCAGTGCCCATCAGTCCAAACATTTGACAATATAATCACAGTCCAAAAGTAAATTAAATATCAAACTAAACCGAAAATGTCATGCTTTTGAAGGCCTACCAGTATGCCGCTCCAAGAAACGCATGTCTCAAAATAAAACTTGCATAAGAAATAAAGGGCTGTCTCGAATACAATCCTGCCCCTAAAGGCCTATACTTTGTCTTAAGACCCCGGCCATAATTTGAGGATTTACAGTATCTAAGTAGACAAACTGGCTTCAGATATCCAACAGAGTAAATACGAGATTGTGCAGTCTTAGCTGTGGTTAGTGACGTGATGCTGTTAATGGGGAGTTTTACATAGCCTAGCGTAAACCTATAGGTTATTATTTATTTGGCGTACCAAAAAGGCTTTTTACCTTATCAAAAGTGAGGGGGACGACTGATCTCTTCAACACTGCGGGGGATTTGGCCCTTGTCACTGTGTGTGTGACAGAAACGGAATGGGAGAATGGAAAAAAAAACAAAAAAAAAATTTATGAGCAATTTACACGCAAATGGGAAAATCCAATGAAAATGACAATGAAGCACTAAACAGATGCTAAAAAAAACAGCACTGGTATTTCGCACGGCAAAAGTGGGGGGGGGGTCCAAACTAACAACTTTAAAAAGTGGGTGGGTGTTTTTGTAAGAATTTAAAAAAATGTTTGTATATTTTAACTTTTAAATGCATCAATCAGGTAGCCTGGGTTTTCCCATGCTGCCTTATGCGCACGATTTTATTCACGCTGCTAGGCAGCCTGGATTCCATGGAGCAAAATTTTCGCCTCAGTTAGGGGACCAATCACAGAACGGAGGGAGGGCAGCAAGACGATGACGACACACCGAAGCCGTTATGAGCTACGTACGGACGCATTTGATCGACATTCAATAAACCCAATAAACGGCTCTGGGCATTCGTAAACCACGTTTCAAATACGAGAAAATGAACGTCTAGTTTCCAGACCCCATCTCAATGAGATGAGGTCTGACGTTAGCCAGGCTATCAATCAGGTGCACTTTCAAAATAAATTCAGAGGTCTTGCTTATTTTTATGGAAATATTTGTGCTGTAGCCTAAGCTATTTTACATGCTATACATTAGCCTATACATGCTATTTCTTTTTCAGGATGTACCCATATCTGCATGATGTGAATGTTTGCAT
The DNA here is from genome assembly GCF_017589495.1 of Alosa alosa. Lineage (NCBI taxonomy): Eukaryota > Metazoa > Chordata > Actinopteri > Clupeiformes > Clupeidae > Alosa > Alosa alosa. Next base: position 3,697,307 of record NC_063192.1, on the reverse strand, counting down.
ATGGCTTATGTCAGGCTTTATATCAATATTTGTGTCTCGTTATTTGATTTTCTTCATATGTTTGCATTAATGTCACTAGGAAGCATGCCAATATAAATATATTCATTTATCTGTGTAAGTGGAATTGGCTCAAACCGGACAATATAAGAACCATGATAGTGGGATAATCTATGGCTGAGCAATTTACAAAAATGTATGTAGGCCTACTGACAAATAGTTTACATTAGAATACATTATAATTTCGCCCCAATGAGGCTATGTAGAAATGTGTTGCAATTTCAAAACCGGATTACTCAGGAACCACTTATTGCACAGAGGCATGCTTTATATCCTCGTATTCGGTACGGTTTACTGTTTATTGTGATATTGGGTTTGCCACGTGTTATGTGAAGGGTTAGTGAGATATTAAACCAAGAGTAATGGGTGTGCACTGTGTGCAAAATGCAAATATGATTAGCCTAAATTGCACGTCGGTTCAATGATAATCACGAACCATTTATCACAGCAACTTGGCGCTAATATCATTGGGAAGCTTAGATTCCGCTCGTTCATATGATGTGTGATATCATATGTATAGGTTTAGTTTAGTTGAATCTCATCTACCAGGTATTTGACCTACCAGGTTGACACTTCACTGTGAAAAATACTCAATAATACTCCTATTATCCCATATGTATTAAGTGGCAGAAACCAATAAGTACTTTCGACTACTCCACCCCCGGGGAGTATGATCCCCCGAGGGAAAGTGAGTTTATGGTTACAAACACCCAAAATAAACACGTACATTAATTAATAAAGCAAAACGACAGAGGGCTTACCAGAGGGAGGACCGTAACTATGGAGTGGGTCAGAAGGACCACACGTGATATACACTGCACACCCAGGTGCCGCTACACTACAATAAATGTGAACTCACAGACACGGATACCCACCACCAATGGCTTGGCCCCCCTGCTGTCGTCCCTGGTCCTGCCAAAGAAAAGAAAAGAAACTACAATTAACACGGTACAGTGCCCACAGGCAATGGCTGAGCCCACAGGGCTAGTAGTAAGGCAATTCACAAACCACAGTGATAGCACACACGCACAGCAAGCTATACACACACAGCAAATATCGCATCCCCGAGGGGGTACAGCAAAGCGCCTTAACCAGCACAACAAGTCGTGAGGGACAAAATGTGAGGCCCACACAGGCCCTGTGAACTTGACCAATGCCTACGGGATATGTACAGAAATAACAAACAATAAATTAACAGAATAAATCAAAACACAACACGATGAAACAAAGTAAACCAGAACACAAAACAATGTACTCAATAGTAAGTGGGTAATACCCACTTAGCACCCCACACACACTCACGCACACACGCCACCACACAAAACTCGCAAGGACGCACACACACACCAACACACAAACTCCAGCACACACTGGCTGCAGTCGGCCCACACACGCTGCCGTATACTATTGCGGTGCGCGGCCCCTCTAAGTGGGGTGCCGCCGTGATCCGATACAAGCAACAGCGTGAGAATATACTATAAATGAAAGACATTCAATAAAAGCAGAACAGCAGCCGGAGCAGAGCCCGACGATGCAGAGGCGCTGCTCGTTGTAGGCCCAGTGAAGAGGGAATGACAGTACCCGGCGGCCCAAAGCCTGATATTTACATGCACCGAGCCCGAACACCCAGCTGATCTCGGAGGCAAATGTTACGAATGTGGACCCAGAACGCGGAGGGAGGAAGAAGACTGGATAAACCACTGCAAAGGATGCAAGTAGTAAGCGCGTAAATGCGGAGCACAGATGAAACCGAGGGGCTACTGCAGGAACGCAGGTCACCAAGTGAAACACTCTCCAAAGGGAACCGTAGGAATGCCGAACGCTGCCTCAGCAGGGATAGCTCGCGGACAAGCAATAGCAGCAGAACCAATGCTGATGCAGAACTGCGTGGAACAGGCAGGGCTTACTCGCCTGGCCGTGTCGGCTCCATGCTTTTAAAGACTACCGCTAACGCTAGACAACAAGCCAACGTGATGACGTAAGCGACGGCACGGCTGCGGCGCGCTTAAAGGTACCGGAGCAGCACTACACATACCTGAAGCCGGGGAAATGCGGGGGGAATGCGCCTGGGATGGCTTCTGAAGTAGCATCTCAAATGAGAGAAAATTTAGAAAATTCCACAGACAGAGGGTGCTATTGAACCCTCTCACCGTCTCTGATTGCATAACCGTGGCTTAACAGGTAGATCTATAGATAGGCTAAACTCATTTTTCAGGCATCTGACCGACCGGGTTGACACTTCAGCGTGAGAAATCGGGGGTGTGGCGTGTGAGTGTGTGAAACTAATCAAATGCGTGTCTCACGGCCAATGCGTGAGAGTTGGCAGCTATGCACAGACCTAGGACATCACCCACATACAGTATGCACACACACACACACCTAGGACATCACCCACATATGCACCCGCATCTGCAACACAAACACACCTGGCCAAGAGGTGGGAACACCACAGGGTTGTGAGATGTCCCTGCACATGATAAGAAGCACATTAATCTACACTGCTGAGAGGAAAGACACAGCAGTCAGCACAGATGTGTACACACACACACACACACACAGAGAACAGTATGATGCATACCTTTCTAGTAAGGTTTGAGCATGGTGGTCAGCTGTGTTTCTTCCCATGAAATTATTCATTCTGATGTCTAGCTCATGCCATTGTAAGGCTACAGCGCAGGTGTGTGTGTGTGTATGTGTGTGTGTATAAAAGCCTTGGCCAAGAGAGAGCATTTGCAGACACAAACATGAAGCTGTTGGTTGTGTTTAATGCATTGGTTGCCTGTGGTAAGTAACGTGTCTGTCTGTCTGTCTGTGTTTTGCCTGTCTGTCTGTCTGCATGTCTGTCTATCTGTATTAGAGGGAGAGCAGATAGCTAAGAAACGTTCAGAAAAAGTTCTGTTGGCAAATTTGAGGAAAAGTCGGTAAACAATTTGACCAATGACCCTAAAGTAGCAAATGAAAATAAGCTAAAATTAAAATATAAATTGAAATAATAACTAAAATTCAGTATGACGTTTAGAAGCAAAATAGATTCAGGGCTTAAAATTCATTTTTCAAAATGGGGGGGAATTCCCCCCTTAGGTTATTCATGTAGGGGATTTACACAATTTGGGGGAGGGGGGTCGATTCTGATACCAAGTCAATAATTGCGATTTCAATACTTGATACTTTTTTTAAAAAAAGTGTTTGATTTTTTTGGGCCCCACCACCCTGACGTCATCAGTAATATATACTGTAGTGGGATCATTCACAACAGTGGACATCCTAGATTCTGCTTGACTCTCTCCACACACACAAACACACACTGAAAATGATAGCTTATGTGATATATTTCTATCATATATTTTTGAATTCATATAGAGTGTATTTATTTAATAATGCATTTAGCATTTTACTAGTAATTACTAGTAGCTAAACATATTTAGTAATTTGAATGCCTCATATTGACGTTTAACCTATAACACTTAGGCATATCTTTAATGTGGTGTGTAGGTCCAATTGAGTGCACATTGCTGATGAGTGGGTGTAATTGAGTGCCTGTCACTTTAAGAAAATACGTGAGAGTAATTCTATGGAGTAATTAGCCCCCCTTCAACCTGACGGTTTTAGGCTATAGTCGCTAGTGAATAAAAGTTGTGCATAGTGCGGTATGTGTATGCAAATTATTATGTTTTCTATGTCATTAGATACAATAAATGTTCAAAAACTAACATGTCGAAGACAATCTTTCTGGGATCAAGTGTTGACGTGACCTGAGCTAGCAGGGATCGTTACCAAGGAGCTCTTTCAGATGTAAAAGTTTGCCATGGTAGCGTAGCCTATTT
>NC_063192.1:3674997-3692926 GCF_017589495.1 Alosa alosa | reverse complement strand
ATCGTTGTTTAATTAGCCGCCCTACATGATAACATAATCTGCAACTGGTCTATGAGCTCTCACAAAAAAAAACAGTCTGGAGAACCACATTAAAATGGTTAGGTAGCATCTCACTGCAGACCACGCACTGTGGCTTTGGGCAGTCTGTCTCCCAATCCACGTGAAGCCGAGGGCTATATGCCTCATCATACTTTCGTTTTCTTCGCGCAGTCTTCTCTGTCTCGTTCTTTCTTTTATCCCCCTGCGTTCCATCTCCACCTTCATTAGTCTGCCCCCCATCCCATTCCATCGTTACCTGTGTCCTGCTCTGTTTCTCTCGCTTCTCCTCTTCGATCGCTTTAATTAGGCCTTTTGGACAGTGTCCCTGTTTTTAGACAGTTTTCCATGTTTACACAGCCTTCTACCTAGCCTATACTTCAACGAAACTAACGCGCCAGATATTCTGGCTGCCCGCAGGAAATCACGTGTAGCCTATTGTGTGTAGCTTATTTTTTAATGAAAACATACCCTATTATAGAGTTTACAAATGATTTCCTTTAATTTCACGTTTCCATATCATTATAACCTAATTCGAAATTATGTATTATTTATGAATTAATTAGAGTATTAATTAATTAATCATTTTTAACTCCTTTCCGCCATTGCCCTTTTCATCTCGCGTACCCCCTAGTGGCAGCTCGCGTACCACCGGGGGTACGAGTACCACAGTTTGGGAATCCCTGTTCTAGAGTGATGTTGCTCAATGGTATATTAGAAGAGCACATTATCAAGCTCTAGTATGGAGGCAAACACACATGCCAAATCCAGTGTTACTAAAAGTAAAATGTTTTTTACTTGTCGGTTGTTGCTGACGGTAGATGCAGTTCTGCATTAGGCTTATTCCTGCTATCTATGTTCATATGTACTGTAGGATATATTCTGAGTTGAAGGTTATCTGTGCAATTTGTTATTGTGCTGAAATGCATGAAACACCACGAGTGACTCACTATGTTAGCAATAAAAATATGGTTGTGTTTTGATTAGAATTTCCGAGTTTATTACATGTTAACTGTAACCATGTTCCCATTAAATATGTTAATAAACTATAGTATGGCTTCTTTAATGCTCAAACATGTATTTAGAGAACACTTTTATTTGGTTTTAATGATTACTTTTGAAATTAACCCAATTTAGGGAAAAATAAGCAAAAATAATCACTATTTTATGTTAAAATGCTGATTATGTGGCTTAGAACTCAGAATTGAGCTTGGTAAACAAAATATTCTGAATCAGCATCCTCAAATTAGGTAAGAATGGTGGTTTACCAACTTTTCCTCAAATTTGCCATCAGAAGTTCTCTTATGTGAAGCTGCTGTCCCTCTATATGTCTGTCTGCTTGATTGCCTGTCTGTCTGTCTGATTGGGTTGCTTTTGGCTAACTCTCATCCAGAAGGCTGAAACAGGTCAAGCTGTAAGTTATGCATCTGCATTATGCATTTTAAACACCATCTGACTAGAGCAATGCATGAAATAAGAGGAATTGATAGTGTACATGTTTTATGAACCTGGTGTGTATGCATTTTGTGTGTGTGTGTGTGTGTGTGTGTGTGTTCAGCCTTGGACTATTCCTGTGGGAAGCCGGCCGTCCCCCCTACTGTGAGCCGTGTGGTGGGCGGGCAGGAGGCCACACCTAACAGCTGGCCCTGGCAGGTGAGACACCTGAGCTCACCTGAGCAAAGCTGAGCTTAGCTGAACTCAACTGAACACACCTGAGTATAGCTGAACTCACCTGAACACACCTGAGCATAGCTACACTCGCCTGAATTTAGCGGTCCTGTCTCTGTCTCTGTTCAGCACCAGAGTTAGCATAGAGTGTATATGATAATATCTAATTGTTAATGCATTAGCCTAGTTTGGGACATGACTAACAGGTCTGTCCCTGCCTCAGGCTTATCTTCAGCACCAGATGGATGGTATCTGGTTCCCCTCCTGTGGAGGAACCCTCATCTCCCCTGACTGGGTCCTTACTGCTGCCCACTGCATCAAGTAAGTAACTTAAACACATATACACACACACACACACACACACAAACACCTGTGGAGGCACCCTCATCTCCCCTGACTGGGCCATTACTGCTGTCCACTGCATGAAGTATGTAACTTCTACACACATTCTCTCTCTCTCTCTCACTCACTCACTCACACTCACACTCACACTCACACTCTCTCACACACACACACACACACACACACACACACACACAAACAACTGTGGAGGTACCCTTGTGGTGCTGGTACCCTGGACAAATGGGTCCTCATAACATCAAGTATGCCATTTATCACTATCAATGAAGTCTCTGTTCAACGGGAAGGTGGGTGCTGAGGGTGCTGCAGCACCCCTTGCTTTTTGTTAATATAGGCCTACAAATTGCAGTTTGTCATTATATTTGTTGTCAAATAGGCAAATAGCAAAAAAGGTTATGGATAGCTTTGAATATAGCTATCCATAGATTAAACGTTATAGTCTAGCTATAGAAGTGAAAGTGGCGTGACTTCGCTGAGGAGAGACGTTGCAAAGCAGGCTAGTTGACTTCGAGAAAAGAATATTAGGCTACAGAAAAGAATACAGGATTTTTTTCTCTCCCGGCAGTAAAGACAGTAGATTCAGTGTTTAAAATGTAAATGCAAACTAAAGGTAGGCTAACTATGCATATGACCATCCAGAGGCTGCTGATCTGTCAAAAATGATGAAGATCAAGATGGTTTTATTGTTGCTGCCATTATTATCACAAACACGAATTGATAACGAGACCATGGCGATCGTGGGTTATATCTTGCCTGATTATTAGGCCATGCACCGGTTAGAATTCCGTGTAGCATGCATACTGCCAGTTTCCATATACCATCACCAACTAGTTTGCACTTTGGATATATCGTTGGATTGTGAAAAGCCCAATTTCGAATACAAAACGACAACATATGATGTAGGATGCATCTTTTGCAATTAGTCTTTGGCAAACCCACGACCTCACGTTTCTGTTAGTGCAGAGGTTTTTGCTACACTGTGAAGTTAGTTAACCTTACTTACCCTGTAAAACATGCAAACCGATTGCCTTGAAATTACAGACTAATCTGGGATAGGAATTCCAAGTTGTGCAAACAAATGCTTACTTTGTGTAGTACACTTACACTAAGGAGAATTCCTATTTAACCTAACTAGGTCATTACAAGTATATTGTGTAAACACAAGGTGTGCTAACTGATGTTACATTCTGCACTTCCAGAATGCCATGGCCCACATATTTGTAAAGATATCACATATTAATCCTTACTGAAATTCAATCTTAAATTACAAGCGACAGTGACAAATATACAAATATATATACTGTTGGTGTGTAATTTATGTGGATGACTATCCAAAACACTCTAATGCTGTGGGTAGAACTTCAGCAACATGTTACATTGGTATTTTGTTTTACTACACTCTGAAAGTACTGCACAATGAAGGGGGTTTGTCCAGCGGTTCAGGGAACCCTCTAATCTTTGATGTCCACAGTGAGTCAGGACTTTGTTTTACCACTTCATTCAAAGGCCTGATTTTGGCATTTCAGTGTATCCATGATGTTGTAAAGGCATTGGGGTTGATATTAATATCCAGACCAGAGAGGAGAGTGCATGTAATGGACAGCCACTAACACCACCATGTTTAATAGCAACATAAGTTTGCAAGGAGAGCACCCATAAAAATCCTAATCAAGCTCACATTTAGCCTCAGTAACTTAGCAGAGACAGGGTACCTGTATGTATGGTTTCCAGCTACAGATCTGTGTCTGTCTATAACTGTCAGCACTAGTTCTACTCACAGGTTTGGTCTGTTTTGGATAGTCATTGATGGGGTGATGTATCAATATAAATCACATATCAATTACACAACAACACTATATATAGCCTTTAGTGTCACTGTCACTTTGTTATTGTATAATATCCACGCTCCGTCAGGATTTCGTTTTATTTCATTCACACTCCACACGCCAAACCAGTTGGGGGCAGCAGCAACAATGATTTGCTAGTGGTAGAAACGACGAAACGCACGTTGCCCACGCCCTCCTCTCCTCCTCAGCCCCTCCCTCCCCCGTCTCCGTCTTCGCTACTGTTTTCGCTACTGTCTATGATCTCCGCCTAGGGAAAAAACTCCTAAATCCGGAAAATGTCTTCTTCAAGCGGCTCACCCTTACCCGACCCTGTAAACATCACTACATATAACAGTTTTTATTAACGTTTTGCTTTTCACACTGGTATTGTTGGTAATGAGAAATTTGAGAAATAAATACAAATTTGCTAGCGGCATTTGGCAAGCTAGTGTTAGCAAAGGCTAGGCCTAGCCTGCTTGTAGTAGTGATTGTATAGATGGATAAAACTGAAAATAGTAATAAGGTATTTTTTTCGGGTGCTGTTAGACTGACGACGAAGATTACATCCCCCCTGCACAAGGGTGGGCAAACGTAAGGTCCAGGCAAAGAAGAAAAGGGTGTCAGTCCCAGACGTGGAGCGAACAGTACAGGGACGGCTCGAGCTGTCAGAGCAGCCAGAGAGCGCGCCGACCAGCAGAGGCGTTTGGAGAACAGTCACCGTGAGAGGCTGGCAGCAACACAGGTGTTCTTGCTACGTAGCCAGTAACTAAAATGCTCTATGTAGTCAGTGGTTACAGCCAATCATTCTGTTTACTATTAGAGGTCGGCCCCTCGGCAGGCCACGGGCAGCGCTGCATCACTTTGTCGGGAGATATGCCACGATCATGACTGCCTCACGGAATGTTATCCCTTACGCAATCATCCTCTACAACTAACAATAGAACTACAACTTCCCATTCTTAGGGCACAGTGGCTACATTTCATGTGACAAAGAATACCTGCATTATGACTAAAATGGTATGTTCATCTTTTCCTTTGCACCTTTCAGAACATAATACAGCATCTGAACATGTCTGACCTAAGGTGTCTCACCACCAGCCTCCTGGAAAGGCAGCCAGGGGTGGTGTTTGATGCCCTTGCCATGCACCAAAATAGACAGGGTCCCCCGCCATCAGCTGGACTGCCAGGAGTTACTTGGTGTAGTTGTGGAAATTGCAGAGATATGCCCACGGACAGAGAGAGACGGTGTTGTGGGCAGATACCTGCCAATTGCATCAGCAACCTTCCCCATTTCCAGCAATACTGCCTGGACGAAGGCTACCTCCGTATTCATAGGCAGTATAGAGAGGATGTTACTGTTCTTGGACGGACCAGAGAGCTAGGGGCAGACCACAGGGAATACAGATACGCTGCCTACACACCCTATGTCTATTGGCAGCATGGGTCCCTTGGGGCAGGAAACCGTCTAGTCATTCCCAGTTGCTGTGTGTGGCGCATTCATGATTCCCTGATCCCCAGGGACAGTACACAGGTTTTCAGCCTGGCTTTTAGCTGTATTAGCTACATTTTGTATTTGTACCTAATTATTTGTACCTAAATGCAGTTTGCAAAGTGTGATGCCTTGTGAGGGGGTTTAGCTACACTAAGGGGAGCAAAAGACTAAAAACTGGATTAATGCATAGTGCCTCTGGTTATGCATATCTCTTTTAGCATAGCCTACCCTACAATCCCAATAGGCTATGAGTTCATATTTAAAACTATGGGCACAAATGTCAAAGAGCCAAAGCTACCACATAAAATTACATTAGTTTAAACGACTCTTTAACAACAAATAGTTTCTTTTTGGCTATATACATTCTGTTTTTGTATTTGTACCTAATTATCTTAATGGTATGTACACTTAATTGTTAGTCATATTACAAAATAAAATTTTTCGGGACTTTACTGGGAGCAACTTCTGTGAACAGCTCATTTCACCAATGTATCACTAAGAAGTCAGGAACAGGAGAGAAAAGCATGATGTTAGTATACCAATCTTGATCAAAGAACACTTTCAGGCACAACAAATGTTTCACCAATCCTGATTCTTGGTATTTATTATAAAACTACAAGACAGGAACTTTACATCTGCCAAGTGCAACAACATGAGTAGATATGTAACTTTTGGACTATATACACATGAGGCAGGAGGGAAGCAGCTGGGCACATGGATAGTCCTTAGCAGTCTTTAACAGCAAGAAGTTGGGCTAACGAGTCAGGCTTCATGTTGGTGAGCCACAGGAAATGAAGAGGCGATCTGCAGCAGAAATTTCAACCTGTTGACACACCAATCTGAATGAAAGAACATGAACAAATTAGAGCAGGACAGGACCTCTTAATCTGAGGGTTGGGACCCCATTGTGATTGAAAACGGCTGGAATTAGTTCTTAAACATAAAGCTACTGTGTCACTAGTCACTGTTTCTACTTACAAAGATAACTAGATTCCTCTAAATATTACAAACAGCTTATGAAACAGCAAGACTGGCATCTGTCTGGGGAGCAGGGTTTGCTTGACCAACTTTTTAGGAACCTCTGCAGCAGGAAACAACTTACTACCCAGCCATTAGCTAAGCATTTTGCCACATTACTGAAATTAGATGACATTACATTTTCCTACCTGTTGGGCAACAGCAATGTAATTGTTACACCTTCATAGGGGAGGACTGGACTGGAATTCTGATCCTGTGAAAACAGATACGAACACACACATGGGTATATTGTGATAAGACATGTTTGAAGAGCTTCAAAAGGGAAATGGTGATGCTATTTTGCTTTGTGTTTTGAGGGGGCCTGGTACACTTTGGCCCTCTTAGGCATTCCGGTACTCTCTAGCCGACACTGTACCACAGAAGTCTGCAGCTCCCCAATGTAGTTGTAGGACTTTGGAGTCCTCAACGCGTAGACGCCATTATGCTTGGCATGCTTTTTGTAGACCCTGTGGTACCTGGAATAAGATTAGTGTGCTTTGTGTTACCATAAGAGAAAAGCAGTTGTGGTGATTTCTAGAAATGAATACTGTAGTTGTCATAACACATACATCTGAGTGCCATCTGCCTTTGTCTTTTTCGCACGGTCACAGTGGAAATTGTAATCCAGGGCTGCCAGTAGGACACGAGCTTGATAGACAAAGGGAGTGAAGGCCTGTTGCTTACTCGCATACATTTAAAATATGATTTTGGAAGGACTCAAGCTCCGCAGTTGATCTGTGTTGTACAATTCATCATAGGACACACACACACACACACACACACACACACCTACCTGAAACGCAAGAACTTGTGCACATCTTTTAGCCACCGCTTCCTTAGGATGATCTCAACAAGGGCTTTGTGCGCTTTAGAGTCCCTCTTAATCCACGTCTTATCAGTGTCTGCCGGTAGGGGGCCATGTTTGCACCCTCCCATTGCCCACTCATGCTCGTTGCAGACGTGGTGGACAACCCCAATCCAAAGTTGCTAAAAATTACAAGAAAAAAGGGTGTATAACAGACAAAGACCTAATTAGTTCCTTAATGCAATAATGTAGAAAAAGGAAACAAAGCCAGAACAATGCACAACTAACCAAGAATTCCTCATACGAGTCAGCTGTCTTGCAGCACCACCAGAAGTCGCTTATGATGTCCTTGAGCCAGTGGAGCAAAACCGTTTGGTCTTTAACCAGTGCTGCCTAAATGCAAACATTAATTAAAGTTTAATCACAGAACAATTATAAAACATAGAATCGAGGCTTTATCACTACTGAACACTTACTTCAGACATCTTTTTGGACAAGTTCTTGGCCCCATGCCACATGTCCAGACTGTGGTGGATACCATGGTCCTTATACTTTCCTTTCACAGGATCTAAAAGAAAATGTGTACATTCAGACGTCCAACTACGACAACAACTATGTCTCATGACAACAACAGGCTCGCAAATGAAAACAAACTTACCCATTAGGGCACTGATTTGACAGTGGGCATCGGTGCACACTTCTACCAGCTTCACCTCCTTGATCAGCTGATCCACTGTCAGGATGAACGCCTGCTTTTCCATGATTGCAGAAAGGAGATCAGTCTGTCTCCTTTTCAACGGTCACAACATTTATGATCTTTTTGGAGTCATTCTCCATTGTTGTGTAGGTGCAACAATGGAGTGGCCCGGTGTGTCACACCTCCCATCAGCTAGGGAAAACAGTGCATAGCATAAGACAACAAACATAACCTTTGGAAACCATACAACTTCATAAATATGAGAAACATGTGTTACCAAGGATAACCACATCTTTGTTTTGTAGGCCCACTATCAATTCGGCCCTCTTCTCCATCCAAAACTTTTTGATGGTGTCGATGCAGTATACGTCTTGAATAGTGAAATATGTGTTCCGTCCAACCATACCCATGTTCATAAACTTGAACAGCAGGGCGATTTTGGAGTAGTTATTGCCAGAGATCAATATGTTTGCTGACAGCATAAAATCCCCTGCCAACATTCCATATTTCATGGCAGGTTGCGAAAACCAACGCCATACAACATGTCCATCAGCACAGACCTAAAAAGCAAAGAAAGTTATAGATAAACATTACAAAGATTAGGGACACATACATGTCACCATCATTTAGCTGTCCAACAAGCATGCACAGCACCAACAAAACATCTTTTATTGGCAAGATAGTGATTACAAATGTTAACATAACGAATATGTAAATGACATCATGGTACTTACCCATTCTAAAACACTTGCTGTGGCTCTGCTCTTGATGTGTACTTCGAATGGTGGATAGCGGTGACACTTTGCTCCTGTCTGACATTTCACTTGGCACTGTTGGACTGGACAAGTTTTGTGATGTACAGGTAGCAGTGCAGTCAAGCTTCAAATAAGGCAAATGAATCACGTGCTGTTCCGCCAGTCATTGATGATGCCTTCATCAACAACGGTTTCTTCCCCACCAATGCTCATTTCACTTAGACTAGGGGTATATAATTCAAAAGGAAAGTCTCAGCAGGGGATCATGAAATGCATCAGAACTTTAAAGCAACTTAGTAAGTTCATCATGTCATTGAAACCCCTTGGCTATTGATTTACATGTACCTGCACTCGAGCCTGGCCAATTCCTGTGCATCTTTGACCTTCTCCTTGCCTGTCTTTGTTGGTGGCCTGTAACTATCAATAATAGAGAGAACATTGACAAAACATAAAGGCAATGCATGCATACAATGTAGACATCATGGTAGTATAACTGCACTGGTCTAGACATTCTGTTCCATAGAGGGCAAAACATGTATTTTTTTTATGAAAATTGTCATACTTACTTATCTGAATCACTTGAACTTATGCTGGATACACCAATATCTGTTGGCAGCACAGGTTTCTTCATGGGCGTAGAGGTTTGTGGTCCCTCATACCTTGGAAAAGTGTTGAGAAATGACCAGAGGTGATTACATCTGTTTAAACTGGGCTCTTCTCATCCCAATAATGTGAGCATGTCAACCATTTATTGACACTTATTAGGCTACTTCATTGCCATAGTGAAATAATTAAACACACATAATCGCACGATCATCATACAAACCACAGCAAAGAAAGAACGCATTTACTATGACCAAGTTACCACCATGACCGCATACTTGCAACTGCCATGCAAGTGGGAAACTAAATCTAGGCAGAGAACATTTATACAACGTTATCGACTGTTCCAACCAATCTCCTCATGCCAGTTGAGTGGACTAGTCGAACGATCACTAGATGTGGCTACCAATCAACTAAACAGTACACACTATCAAAGGGGTAGGTTATGATCAACAGGCCCAACACAATCTAAGCAACGTATAACGTTACCGGAGATAGAGGATAGTATTCTAACGTAGCTGAAAGTTATCCTAATTTTTTAGAGCTAGCATTAGTTGTAATTTAGTATCCTTATGCTGCCAACATCATTCGTTAGCAAGACCACAAGCCAGTGAACATTCACCAATATCAAAATGTATTTATCGCATATTGGAACATTATACTCAATGTATTGTGTAGGACACAAAACTTGGTCATGTACAAATAATAGTATTTGGCAAACTGCTTAGCGTATGCAGCAAGGACGCTATCGCTAGGTTGGTAACATTAACGTTAGCAATGGCGGTCGAACAAAGTCAATTTACCGCTATCTACAGCTGACAAACATAACCTAGTGACTCGAGAGCTAATTCTACAATATCTCCTTTGCTTAATCAAAATTATGAATTATGTTTAACAGATGTTTACTTACCAGTCAAGAAGAAATGTCGCAAGTTCAGAATCGAACTGCATCTCCTTGCTATCCAACAGCTGTCTCCATCGGTGGAAAGCACTCCCTAGATTAACTCGTGTTTTTGCTCGCTTCCTATCTGATATTCTTTTCGCCTCAGATCGAGGTTTTTTAGCTGGAGGCGATGGAGGTCTCTTCCAAGAACTTTCGGCCATTCTCGCAGTTACACTTCACTGTAGAACTTGAACTCAGTGGGGGAGGGGAGTGCGTAATTGCGTTGTCTCTTTCTCGACTGCTCTGGGCTGCACTGAAGACGGTTTGGCCGGTATTTTACTCCTTGTCGCCACCTCAGACATAAACTGGTATTGCAAGACTGGACGACCCGGGGCTAGTCGGTTAGCACGCTAATTCTGGAGATCTCTGCAATGCAATGCATATTCTTCGATTAGAAAATATCAGTAGTGTTATTTCTTCACATTCTATTGATATGTATAGTTGATTTGTGAATGCATTACACTTCAAAAAGTCACAAAAAAGACACATTGTGCCTTTAAGATTGAATTTCAGGAAAGATTAATATGTGATCCCTTAAACAATATTTAGGCCGGGTCTGTGGTATTATGGAAATGCATTTTTGTCATATCAGTTAGCTGAACTGTGACATTAGTTAGCACAACTTCAATACACCTTTTGTGTTAAATAAACATACAGTATACTTTACTTGTAATTGTAATGACCAAGTTAGTTGAAATAGCAATTCTGTGTACTGTACTGTAAGTGCACTACACTAAGTGAGCATTCGTTTGCGCAACTTGACATTACAGACAAATCTGGAATGGGAATTGCATAGACAATCAGTTTGCATGCTTTTCTGAACAGGTTAACTAAGATTATAAACTAATTTTACAGTGTAGCACAAACTTCAGCAATTCAAGTATAGTTTACCGGTACTTGACTGATTACTTTTCTACCTCAAAATGAAGTAACACTCATTTTACGCAAGTAATCTCAACAAAAGACAAAACTTGAATTCTACTTACTATAACATTTTAAGTAAGTAAAACTATTATGTGTGGAAATATAATTTGTTACTGTTTAAGTTACAAGTTGTGTGTTTAATGCTATCATATCTGACAAATACTGTGAAGGTTCATTGTAAAACACTACCCTTAAATTATGTATATGAATTTCTTCGAATTTCATTGAATTTCAATTCTACTTCCTTTAATTCAAATTCGAATTGTAATTCTACATCCTGTTTTTGACCTTAATTCAAATTCAATTCAAATTCAAGAATTGAATTGGAATTTAGGAGTCATTCTCAATTAAATTCTGAATTGTGCACAAGCCTGCCCCACATAAGCATAATCTTGGCCTCAAATGAAAGGTAATACTCTGAAGTTTCATGCTTGCAATTATTATAATGGCATTTGTATAACAACCCTCATAGTAATAGGTATATTTAAACATTTTCAAATGTATTTATTTGTTACTTTTATTTTTCCTTCCAACTAGCTGAGGCCCCCCTGGCACCCCCTCGCGGCCTCCCAGGGGGCCCCGGCCCCCACTTTGAAAACCACTGCCCTAACAGTTTGAGAGACAGTGTGTATACGGGCAGTGGTAATATGTCCCACATTATTGGCTGATGTGTCTCCAGGGAGATTCCGGTGGCCCCCTGAACTGTCAGAACTCAGACGGAATCTGGGAGGTGCACGGAATCGTGAGCTTCGGCGCTCCTTCCTGTAACCAGGTGCAAAGACCCTCCGTGTTCACTAGGGTCAGCGCATACGTGTCCTGGATCAACAATGTAAGTAT
This sequence comes from Alosa alosa, assembly GCF_017589495.1. Taxonomy (NCBI): domain Eukaryota; kingdom Metazoa; phylum Chordata; class Actinopteri; order Clupeiformes; family Clupeidae; genus Alosa; species Alosa alosa. Next base: position 3,680,963 of record NC_063192.1, on the reverse strand, counting down.
GGACACACGGACACGGACACACACACACACACCAGGGGCAGCACATACGTGCCCTGGATCAACAATGTAAATATGAAGACAAACACACACACACACACACACACACTATGAGTAGGGTTGGGCACCGAAACACGGTTCTAATATGGCACCGGTGCCGACACAAACGGTAGTAACTGCATCGAATAACAACGTGGATTTCGTTGCCTCATTTCGGTGCTTAAATAGCATTTTTTTTTTTTTTTTAATATATACTTTTTTATACGAGGGCATCACTGCATGTCCACGCCATCTCTAACGTCTTGCTCTGATAGCAACACAAACACATCCAGATACAGTTAGCTAACATATGATAAACACTGGATGTATAAACCAGAGGGGTGCACCACATAGGCAAGTGGACAGTGTTTGACAGCTTGCGTGAGCCCAAGTAGCTTACTTTATCGCAAGCTCCTGTCAAAATCTAGCATCACAATGAATATGAAGATCATGTTAAAAGTTAGCTGGCAAAAACATAAATATGTAGGTTACATACCTGATGTCACCAAGCTGTCAAAGAGGCTACGAAACCATCTCCGTACGTTATCGCTAATTAAACTCAGCTGACTGGTGTTAGCGCATAGCCATAGTTGCTGTTAAAATGCCTACTAGGCTAGCGCTGGGAATCTAAACACTTCAACACCGACATGTAGCCTAACATGTTCAAAACTACTGCGTGTTATGGGTTAAGACATTAAATTTCTTGAAGCAACTGGAAAATAGAGTCCATGTTAGATTTGCTTGCAAATGCCATTGTCCATGACCTGGCAGTTTTATGGCAAGCGGTTTTAACATACATTATGGCAAACCGCCTACACTGAGTAAACTTGAAAGCAGAGCTCACCATTGTGTGTGCATGCATGGGAAGCCGTTTTAACATTTAAATGTATTATTCGTAGGAGCAATGAGATATTGATAGTAAATTGAATATAACAGTTCAATTTCATGTTCAAATGTGTCTTATCAATTAAAAAAAAAAGCAATTCATGCTTTAGACCATTTTAATTTAAAACATTTTAAAAACAAAGTACCGGTTCAGGCACCGTTTTAAAAGTATCGATTTAGCACCGGTATCGGAATGTTCCACCCAGTACACTCCACCACCACCTGGCAGTCCACACCTGTATTGCTTTGATAATGTCAGCAGTAAAGTGCTACAGTGAAGTGCAAATAAAGTGCCAAAGTTCTGAACCCTGTCTCTGACCTGTTTAAGGGGACACTCAGGAGCAGGGCAGGCTCTTATCTGGACCGCATAATGGAGGGGCCAGGGGTTAGTTAATGGTTACTTAGGCGGCCATATTTTTGAGTCTTACTTACCTACTTAGTCTTACATTATGATACCCAGAATTTATTGAACCATAGTGCTACTTCAGATAGTCAATAGCTAAACTGCTTTGTGCAAGGGTTTAATTTATGTCTATATGAAGTCTGACTATCTAACAATAAGCCATAGTCAAAGTCTCATTTAGTGAAACCGGCCCCAGGTCTTGATAGGGTGACATGGTCTGACTGGGCTGCTGAGAAATCCTGCAGCAGAAAACACCTGGGTTACGCACATGGCCTACCTAGGCGATCAGCGCACACTCACACACACTCACGTCTGTTAAACAAAATGAAAAACACAAAATTAGCATTTGAAGGTCTTCCCAGACACTAACCAAAAACAAACACACTCATGATGAAAGTAGACGTTTCAGCAGCAAATACCAAAGCCCACGCCATGGTCAATCAGTGCCTGACATTTGTTTTAGTATATCTGCTCAAACGGACTAAGGATGAAACATTTTACACAAAGTTAAAAGTAACTGGGATACCAAAAGAACAAAACACACGACAGATGTCAGAAATCATGATAGAGACATTAACACACTGATTGAAGTCCACAAATGTTGTTTATAAAGCAACAATAACAAAAAAAACTTGTAGCAGTATGAAATAGCGACCCAACTGAGTTATAACAAAGCTGTGAAGTAGGTTGCAGTTTTCAGACAAATGCCATGTTTGAGCTTCTCAGAGAGAGAAAACAAAGAAGGAACAGAAAGAAATAAAAACCTCCAGCTCCACTGAACAATGACGACAACAATAACAATCCATAAAATGTACAAATATGACCACTTCAAAGTGAGTGGTTCAGTGGAATATAAACTATGATACGAGTACATTTGTGGGACTACAATATCAAACATATAAACTGTTAGTATATATGTGGGGCTACAGTATCAAACATATAAACTGTTAGTATATATGTGGGGCTACAATATCAAACGTATAAATTGTTCGTAAACTTGTGGGGCTACAATATCAAACGTATAAACTGTTAGGATGTTTTTCAGAGACGTGTAGTGGGAAAGGCTTTGCCTTCAGCAGGTGTTCTAGGTGTCCTCAGAGGGGGTTAATATTCCACTTGCCGGCGTGAAAGCTGTGTGAGTGGACACTGTGTGTAGAACCGGACTCACACACAGGATCGGTTTTAGACTCTTCAGGAGTGTGTCTGTACCATGCTGAAGTTAGTGTTTCTCGCAGCTCTTTTGACGGAAGGTAAGGTCCACACACACACACAGTGTTTGGGTCTGATACAATGTCTGTAAAGACTCCAGGAAAACTTGGCTAGCTTCATACACTTAAATAAAACCATCTGCTGAATCCCTGAGCTCTGAAACAATGTGTGTTGCTTATCATTCATCTAGTACAAGCTATTCACTGCTGTTCTGAACATGATGTCAACAATTTTAAAAATATTCTACAGTGTGTTTGATGTGTGTGTGTGTGTGTGTGTGTGTGTGATGTGTATTAATGTGTTTGTGTGTGTGTGTGTGTGTGTGATGTGTTTTAATGTGTTTGTGTGTGCGCGTGTGTATGTGTGTGTGTGTGGTGTCTGTATGTATGATGTGTGATGTGTATTAATGTGTGTGTGTGTGTGTGTGTGTGTGTGTGTGTGTGTGTGTGTGCGTGTGTAGCCTACGGTTGTGGGCTGCCCACATTCCCCCCTGTGGTGACGAGGGTGGTGGGAGGAGTGGATGCCAGAGCCCACAGCTGGCCCTGGCAGGTACAGGAACATCTCACACACACACACACACACACTCTTCATACATACAGACACAGAAACACACACACACACACATACAAACACAGATTCACACACACAGACACACACACACCATCATACATAATTTTTTCTTTCTAATCATTTTCATTATGTTCTTTCTCTCCCTCTCTCAATCTCTTCCTCTCTCCATCTCTTTCTCTCTCTCAGATCTCTCTGCAATACACCAGAAATGGCAACTGGTACCACACCTGTGGAGGAACCCTCATCTCTGCTGACTGGGTCCTCACTGCTGCCCACTGCATCAGGTACACACACACACACACACACACACACACACACACACACACACACACACACACACACACACACACACACCTGTGGAGGCAGACCCAGCGGCAAACGGACGGCATTTCATTTTTCCAAGGGGGGCACAAATTGATCACTGTTGCGGGAACTTAAATTAATCACGGTAGTTTACAAGGATATAAGGATACAAGGATACAAGGAAGTTTATAGTCACATGCATATAGTTACTGGAAGTAAGAAATGCAGTGCTACTTCAGATAGTCAATAGCTAAACTGCTTTGTGCAAGGGTTTAATTTATGTCTATATGAAGTCTGACTATCTAACAATAAGCCATAGTCAAAGTCTCATTTAGTGAAACCGGCCCCAGGTCTTGATAGGGTGACATGGTCTGACTGGGCTGCTGAGAAATCCTGCAGCAGAAAACACCTGGGTTACGCACATGGCCTACCTAGGCGATCAGCGCACACTCACACACACTCACGTCTGTTAAACAAAATGAAAAACACAAAATTAGCATTTGAAGGTCTTCCCAGACACTAACCAAAAACAAACACACTCATGATGAAAGTAGACGTTTCAGCAGCAAATACCAAAGCCCACGCCATGGTCAATCAGTGCCTGACATTTGTTTTAGTATATCTGCTCAAACGGACTAAGGATGAAACATTTTACACAAAGTTAAAAGTAACTGGGATACCAAAAGAACAAAACACACGACAGATGTCAGAAATCATGATAGAGACATTAACACACTGATTGAAGTCCACAAATGTTGTTTATAAAGCAACAATAACAAAAAAAACTTGTAGCACACCTGTGGAGGAACCCTCATCTCTGCTGACTGGGTCCTCACTGCTGCCCACTGCATCAGGTACACACACACACACACACACACACACACCTGTGGAGGCAGACCCAGCGGCAAACGGACGGCATTTCATTTTTCCAAGGGGGGCACAAATTGATCACTGTTGCGGGAACTTAAATTAATCACGGTAGTTTACAAGGATATAAGGATACAAGGATACAAGGAAGTTTATAGTCACATGCATATAGTTACTGGAAGTAAGAATGCAGTGCACCAGTGTCTGGTGGGCCCCTATTTGTGCATTTATGGGGGGACACCAACAAGGAGCACCCAAGAGCAACAGGGGCAAGGGAAAAACTCCCTTACTAAGGAAGAAACTTGGGCAGATCCACGGCTCAAGGGCTAACCCAACTGCCAGGGGTCTTGGTGTGTGTGTTGGGGGATGACAGGGGGAGATGGGATAGTGTGCTGTGTGAATGTGGGGAGAGGGCAGTGTGCAATATGTGTGTTGGGAAGCTTCCTCATGTGACAATGTGCTGTGTGTATTGGGGGCATATCTACGTGATAATTACAAGCTTACACTTAACAAAACATTAAATGTAGATGTTTGGGGTAAGCTATTGTTGTAATGGTGCAGCTCAGAGAGCCCCGTGCGCAGGGTTGGGGAGAGAAAGTGAGAGGGGATATGTGTGTTGGAACTGAGATGCGTGTGGAGAAAATAGACTGTTGAGACTGAAGTGAGTCATATTCAAAATAATGCAAAAAATAAATCCGCAGATAAAACCGAAATCCTCGTTCATTTACTAACCACTTTCAAATAGAGGGGAGGGAGTTATAGTCCCGAAGTTACAGATAACTTCGGCCCTGGAGCTGGAGCTCCCCTACGTTCTCCGACTAGGTCAGAAGAAAAAACAGTAAAGGTTAACGCTGTCAAACAAACCCAGGAACTACTAGGCCTACTTCTACTAACTACGATACGAGACATAGCCCATCTTATTTATTTTTATTTATTTATTTAAAGAGGAATGCCTCTTGAGATGTGGCATCTCATTTTCGAGAGGGTCCTCGATAGGACTGGACAAGGACAAGATACTACAGTACAGTACAATACAACATACACATTCACTCACATACAGCCCCCTTCCCCCACCCCCAACCCAACAGCCCCAACCCAACAGCTCCCATTCCCTAATAATACATACATATACACAAATATACAACAAGCATACATCTACAGATCCACATATATACATACAGAGACACATATATGCATGCGCACAGTACATACATACACATATACAAAAATATAGACACGTATTCTCACATCTATAACAGAGCATATTGACAGATCAGACAGACACACAAAAAAGCATTAATGAAAACAATTACAAATGGTCACTTGCTTTCAGATATGTGGAAAAAGATGTCTTAAAGCGACTCAAAGATGTAATTGATCTTAAGGCCCCAGGCAGGCTATTCCAGTCAAAGGGAGCCTTGTATTTAAATGAACGCCTCGCCGCTTTGGAGATATGTGGTACTGTAAATGATAGATATTGATTGTGCCTCAAACTATAGTTTGTTTGGTGGCAGTATTAAATGTTGTTGCAGGTAGAGTGGATAACTAAGATATATGCACTTAAAAATAAGCTGGAACCAATGAAACTGTCTCCTGGCGTTGGGTGACAGAATATTCAGTGAATCATACAGGATACAGTGATGCGTTCTGTTTGAACATTTTAACACAAATCTGCAAATGCTACTAAAGACAA
>NC_063192.1:3637497-3672497 GCF_017589495.1 Alosa alosa | reverse complement strand
AATAAAGAACAAGGATGTTGTAAAAACTATAATATGTGTGAATATGTGATCTCCACTGCGAATTCAGCTAATTGTTCAGTATAAGGGGCTCAGGTCCGGACCGCTTGTCGACCATGGACTGCACTCACGCCTACGAGACCAGTGCCATGACATTTACATTGCCACTAGAGGGCGTGTTGGACTCATTTACACCACTTGACCACTAGAGGGTGTTGTTCACTCAACATTTGTAAGGAAGATGAAATTCCACATTCAACACAGAACCAATTCAGCAGCCAACTTTCTTTGCATACAAATACCTCTTTTATTTATTTTATTTATCTCTAAGTGTCCAGGAGCAAAACAAAAACATGAATCTCAGTTATTTTTTTTAAATATGCCATCTTTAGTCCTTCAGAAGTGAGTCATATCAACACAAACATGAACATAAAACATCAATCTAAGACGTAAAAGTATAAAAGACCTCTCTCTCTCTCACACACACAAACACCGCTGATTATAAAAGTTCAGATGTAACACCAGCTCAGGGGGAAGGGATTTTAAGAGCTCCTTCTTGTAGCAAATAAGGCAAGGCTCCCTTATCAGTCCAGTTCAAGGTCGAGTGTGTGTGTGCGAGTGTTTAAAACTTGTTAACATGATTGCAGCCCAGGTGCACCCACCCCTTCAACACAATGGTGAGCTGTGTTTCTACACAGACAACCCTTGCTCACACACCATGTAGTGTGTGTGTGTGTGTCTACGGAGAATGTTCACTCACACCCTCCAGACACTGGTGAGGGTCTTCACAGAGAACACACTCTCTCTCAGGCTCTGCTGGATCTGGTGTGTGTGTGTGTCTTCACACATAATTCTCCTTCAGTGTGTGTGTGTGTGTGATAGAACAGAGAAACCTTAGCTCCCAGTTTTGTTTCTAGATATCGTGTCAAGCATCTAGCAGACGGGAATCATGTAAAAACCGTTAAGTCACGATGGCTCACACACACTGGGTTTTGCGTGCTCACACACTCACCCCCCGGGTTTCCTCCGAATCCCACAAAAAATTTTGAACTGTGTGTGTGTGTGCGTGCGTGCGTGCATGTCTCAGAGAGCGTCTGAGCTAAGGGAATACTGCAGCTGGCTTCTGAAAGACCCCACTGTGTGCTCAGCCAATCAGAAGTCTAACAACATCACCTCAATAACCGCACTGAACTACCAACTATCTGACACACACACACACACACACACACACACACACACACAGTGATGTGACTGGTCTCACTCATGATGTCTGACTGATGTCATGAGCTTACTATACTTTTCATGCATCAGTCCACAAACACACACACACACACACACACACACACAATCTTATTGAATCTCATCCTCAAGCTCTTCCCTCACACACACACACAGACTTCTCAAAGAAGCCAGTGTCCTTTTGTCTTCAGAATTCAGCACAGACGGCCAATCCATAGAGGCCAACACACAGGCGTGTGTGTGTGTCCACTCTGTCTCTAAGTCACTCGGTCAGTAAAACACACCAGAGGAATATCCAGGCGTGTGTGTGTGTGTCTTCTGTCTGTCTCAAACGCACCAGAGGAATATCCAGGTTACTGACCATCAGCAGCTCATTTAGCCACGCCCTCTTCTATAGGTGCCCCAGCCAATGGCAGGCCAGGAGAGGGCTCCCACAATGAGATGAGTGGCAGCTCCATCTCAATCACCTTCCCAGCATGCACTGCGTGTGTCCGTGCGGGTCCATCAGAGCTGGGGGGGCTTGTCGTCGTACTGTGGCGGGGGGGTCAGCGGCTCAATGCTGAAGACGGTGACGGGCTGCGGAGAATTCGGCGCGCTGGACGCACCCTTCGGGCGCAGCTTCTCCGACTTGATGCTGCGGATCTTGAGGGGCAGCAGCTTGTGGGTGGCGCGTCCGTTCCAGCGCCCCCCGGTGGCCGCGTTGGGCTGGGGCGGGCTGACGTCCACCACCACCACCTGGCCTCCCTCCAACACATCCTCGTACGAGGGCAGCTGGGACGCGCTGTTGCTCCGGCCAGCAGAAGGCGTGTCGGAGGGGAACGGAGCGCTGCCACCAACCACCTCATCATAGCTGGGCACCGTGAAGCGCTCCTCCAGTCTACACACACACACACACACACACACAGGGATTAACATAGCTGTACATAACACGTGTGTGTGAGTGTGAGTATGTATGTATATGTATGTGTGTGTGTGTGTGTGTGTGTGTGTATGTATGTATATGTATGTGTTTGTGTGTGTGTGTGTGTGTGTGTATGTATATATGTGTGTGTGTGTGTGTGTGTGAGTGAGAGAGTGTGTGTGAGAGTGTGTGTGAGAGTGTGTGTGTACTCACACGTGGGCAGAGTCCTCTATAGAGGCCTGTGTGTCGTAGGCAGTGGGCAGTCCGTGGGCCGGCTCCCCTGCGCGTCGCTGCTTGTTCCTGATGCCCAGGCACAGTGAGAGCAGCAGCATGGTCACTCCGGCACCCACCAGCACGAAGGCCACCGAGGAGGTGCGTCCCTGCGCGTCCAGGCCCGGCCGGCTGCTGTTGGTGGTGCCGTCCACAGGCACCACGCTCCACACGATCATCACGATGCCCAGCGCAACCAGGCCCACGCCCAGCGCACACAGGGCATACTGGGAGCCCGAGTTAGCCGCAGGCTGGGCAGCCGTGCCCTCGCCCGCCGTGGACTGGCTCATGGTCATGGACCCCTGTCTGGAGAGGGGGGTATGAGAGATAGAGAGAGAAAGAAAGAAAGATGGAGAGAGAAGGAGGCACATAAAAGGAGTGAACGATAAAGAATGAGTGAGGAAGAGAAGAGAGAAAAGATGGATGGATGGGAGAAGAGACGGAGAGAGAGAGGGAGAGAGAGAAAGATACATTTTTAGAAAAATAAATATCTACTAACTCCCAGTAACAAACATGATTGCAGCAATTTTAAGTTAAAATGTACAATTATACAACAAAACAACAACAACTATCACATTTCACAACTAAATAACTTCCTAAATGTCAAATTGAATACATATTCAACAGTGTAAATGTACCAAAAATGGTCCATACCTGCGCATCTAACGTCAAAGATTACAACTCCAAATCCCAGCTAATGCGGAGCAGAGAAAAGCAAATCAAAGAAGGGAAAGCCTCTCTCTCTCTTGAGTTTATATGAGCAGGAAGGACATGCACCACCGGAGCACAACTGAGTCAGTGAGTAACTACACACACCATGACTCTCTCTCTCTCTCTCTCTCTCTCTCACACACACACACACACACACACATACACCTAGCAGCCCCTTGAGTTTATATGAGCAGGAAGGACATGCACCACCGGAACACACTGAGTCAGTGAATAACACTTAAACAGCTAAACAGCTTTTACAGTCATTCTGACAATCATACCGGGGCCACACCCTCTTTAGCTAGGTACGGCAAGGTCAGGTAATGTGTGTGTGTGTGGGGGGGGGGGGAACTTACCACCTGCGATTAGCTCAAGTCACTAAGGGACCTTCCTGAGTGAACACAGTATCACTGACAGCATCACAGCTCACATTGTTCATTACTGACCAACCACAGACCAGCTCACAGCATAACTGACCCAACCATAGACCAGCTCACAGCATTACTGATCCAACCACAGACCAGCTCACAGCATAAGTGACCCAACCACAGACCAGCTCACAGCATTACTGACCAACCACCGACAAGCTCACAGCATTACTGACCCAACCCACTGACAGACCCAACTCTCCCCGAGTGACTCTACTTGTCTGATTCGTCATCGTCTCCTGGTCTGAGCGGGGGGCTACCCCGGGCGCGTAACTGAAGCGTTCCATTCGCAACGCGTAAAAACAATTACTAAAATAAAAGACTGGTCTGTTTTTTAACGTACGCGCCGCTATCACGTCTGGTGTAGCCAGTTCCATGGATCATAGTGGAAGCTAATTGTTGCAGCAGACATGATGCGAACGGAAAGAGAGAGAGCATTCCCAGATAGAGAGTCCCCAGATAGAGAGAGAGAGCATTCCCAGATAGAGAGTCCCCAGATAGAGAGAGAGAGCATTCCCAGGAGAGAGAGAGAGAGAGAGAGAGAGAGAGAGAAAGATGACAAAGGTTGGTGTCATCCCAGCACACACAGGAGCTATTTCAAAGCAAGCTAAAACCTGCACAAGACACACACACACGAACATGCAAACACACACATCAACATGCAAACACACACCAGCATACATAGAATGGTATGAACACACACACACACACAGACGAAAACGTGAAAAATGATCTCAGATATACCCAGGGCAGAAAGTATTTGCTGCCTGGAAAAAATGCTTGGCATTTTTAAGACACACACATTCCAAGTGGTGGGCCTGATGTTGCTGTGTGTGTGTGTGTGTGTGTGTGTGTGTGTGCGTGCGTGCGTGCGTTAATGAATGTGATAAATGAGTAACATGTTTCTAAATCTCCAGCTCTGTTGTTTGCGTGACGTTTAAGCCTTTCCCTAGAGAAATCATACAACTCACTCCAGGGCACGTCAGTAACACACACACACGCGTCAAGGAAAACTCTCCTGGACACATAAATTGTGTCCACACCCATACGGACATGAAATTCCATGAAGGCTCTTATGGGCCTCCAGATTTCCGCACGTCCTCATCTGGAACTGCTGACCAGTGTTGTGCATGAACGAGTTCAAAAGAGTGCTGTGCGTTCACTGGACACGTTAATTTTTCTGTGAACTTTAAACTGAACGCAACATATTTGCAAATTAAGAACTAGAACATGAACTCAGTTCAGATTATGTGACGTGAGCCCCACTGTTGAGGTCCAATTAAACGTCACAGTTTAATTCCTGACGAATGACATGGTCTGCTGCTCGTACTTTTCCAACAGCATATCATTGTCTCACTTCCACATTTCACAAACGCAACCCCTAAACTACACAACTTCACATTACATTACCCACGATGCACTGCACACACAAACTAGCAACGCATATCGAAAATTTGTTAACTCAGAATTTTGGAGTGTCTACCTTCCCACTACAGAGGAACTCCTAGTTTACAGGGGTGATATTGATAAAGAGTAAAATGATTTTCTGTGAAAATGTAGTATGACACATAGTCCTTCTGTCACACTAAAATGATTTCTTATGTTTTTTAATGATATATTTCTTAAAATATTTTTTCTGTGAATTTAAGATCTGTAAATTGTTGAGGCTTTTGATTGCAGGGTCTTTCATTCTCATTTCTCACCTAAAAATGAACTGAACTTTGAACTAGTTAAAAATCAAAATGATGAACTATGATGATGTTCATGATGAAATGATGAACTATGAATGTGAACTGTTCTCTAAACCTATGTGAACTCAACTTTGAACTAGTTCATGAAAAGTATGAACTTGCACAAAGAAGTCTGCTGCCCATAAAAAGTCGGAGTGGCTGCACTTTTATACGGGTCCAGAATTCCAGCCGTGTAGTGACACATTCATCCTAGCACTGTTAAAGAGGGACTGTCCAAGGAACATAAATCACTGTAAACCACGTCTCTCTCTCTCTCTCTCACTCACACACACACACAGACACACACGATTAAGCAACAGTACAGGCCAGGTCCCAATAAACTTCCGTATGTCAAAGCAATAACCCTGACTAGGTACAATATGAAATGTGAATAGTACGTTGGCAAACAGGCAGACAGCACCTCCCACAGATGATCTAAGGTTGGTAGATTCACGGTCATAAGTTGTGATAAGTATTAGTCATAAGGAATTAAAAGTGATGGGATTTCACCAGGATACTGGCACACAGAAAGGCTCAATCTCATTTCTACCCCTTAGCCCTTCTCCTTCGTTATGTGCACTCATGTCAGGGGAAGGCCTACTAATGTCCAGCAGCAGCTAAATTTGCTGAACCTTTTACCACTCGTCTGATACAGTATGAATGCATACAGGCTTTTTGAGAACTGGGATTGGGCCAAAGAGATTACCAAGGCTTGTCGACTCTATTCCCTCTCCCTACATCCACAGAATTGTTTCTAATCTGAATGGGGTAAGAATGAGGGTGTAGGGAACAGAGTGTAGGGCGTGAGGAGTAGTGTGAAGGGTGTAGCACAGTGTTTCTCAGACCAAAGACTGATTCTTCAGACCAAGGACCATTTAAAAAAACAAAAACAAAAAAAAATGATCACGGACCACCTAGCTAAAAAAAACAAAAAAAAAAAAACAGTAGACTTACTGTTTTTAGGCCTACTCACTGAAGGCCTTAGGCCTACTCACTGAACCACCATGCTTATTGTCTTTGCACCTTGCTTATTGTGTCAGGATTCATATGATTTAAAGGGAAACTTGGCAGGATTAGCTATATTTCCCCCTCTGCTGGAGAAATTGTGCATTAGGCTATTTCAAACTGTGGAAAAAGGTAATGATAAAGCACATGGATTTGTTTACAAGCTAGCGAAACGGTTAGCATAAGTTTGGCAGAACAATGTGGATGTTACAAGGTAAGAAACGATTTAATGATTTAAAACGAGTTTCTTGTTTCTCACTTCTCTTTCCGGGACGGTTTTCTCAATGTTGCAAGGTTGGTTTTCCGCCTGGGGACGCTAGGGGCCGTGGGAAAAGTCCCCATTTTCACCGGAACAGGTCATTTAACCATCCAAATGATTTCTAAACGGGTTTATTACGTTGAAATAGTTGCCAAGTTCACATAGGCAGTGTTACAGAACTGTTTGGATTTACATACACGTTGGTTAAATATATTGCAAACAATTCATCTATATTATATTTTACCACGTCTGCTCGTGGACCACTTGGGATAGCTTGCGGATCACACTTTTAGAAACCCCTATTTGAGAACAGACCCCCATATTGAGAACAGACCCCCATATGAGAACAGACCCCCCATATTGAGAACAGACATGAGAACTGACCCCCATATGAGAACATACCACCCCATATTGAGAACAGACATGAAAACTGACCCCCATATGAGAACAGACCCCCCCCATATTGAGAACGGACATGAGAACAGACCCCCATATGTCCCGCATATGAGACTGGACCCCCCATATTGAGAACAGACATGAGAACTGACCCCCATATGAGAATAGACCCCCCCCTCCTATATGAGAACAGACCCCCATATGAGAACAGACATGAGAACAGACCCCTTTAAGAGAACTTTAAATTATTTGTAGGATATTCACAACTTGAGCTATGTATGCAAAGACACAGAATTCACACATTTTTTAATAAAATATACTTTTGGGACTCCCTGCTAATACTTTTGGGAATGCAAACGTTTTTTTTTTAGTATTATTTAATTTTACACTGATATGGCATGATGACAATATAAACACAGCTAACAATGGTATTAAATTGCAATAGCCTATGATTAAATGTAATAAAATATTCAACTAAGGTAGACTGCTGTTGTTCACAGCACTAAGCTATTAATGGTTACTGATATAGAACTACTCCGAGTCTCTGACCCTCTCTTGGAGCCAGGCATAGTGAGCTGCCCCTCGGAAGAAAAAGTTTGGGGCCCACTGCCATATGAGAACAGACCCTGGGTTAGGAGGCGCAGTCAGGTTTGGTCTCAGCGGAGACGCCTTCAGCAGCACAATGGCATCTTCCTGTTTTCCTGTTTCCCTTCAATTAGCTGCAGAGCGGATGGACCCTCGGGGTGGGGGGTGGGGTGGGGGGGCACAGGACGGCACGGATAAAGCCCCCCTCTTTCAGGGGGAGGCACAAGCACACACACCCTCAGCAAGTCTGTGTACAGGACGCTCAGAGGGCTGGGTCTGGGGTCTGTGTGTGTGGTGAACGAGTGAAGTCCCTATAAGCACACGTGTGGGCTCAGATAAATGACCAGTCCAGTGACAGGACTAACGTTTTGTCTGGCGGGGGCTTTGGTTTGCTGCGGCCTCCCGGCGCCAGAGGGCCCTGATTGGAAACTGCTCACACCGCAGCACCAGGCTCTTAATCTGGGTTAATCAGGGACCATTCTAAACCTCCCGGCCAAGTCAATTAAGAGCTGCTTACACGCAGCACCAGATGTCTGGGCCCATTCCACAAACCCTACCCCAGCACCAGGGCCTTGATCAGGGACCATTCTAAACCTACCAGCACCAGGCTCTTAATCTGGGACCATTCTAAACCTACCAGCACCAGGCTCTTAATCTGGGACCATTCTAAACCTACCAGCACCAGGGTTTTAATCTGGGCTCACCCTTCCAATTAGCTGCAGTCTGTGTGTGGACCCTCGGGTCCCTATAAGGGGGGGGTGGGGGGTAAAAAACCCCTCTTTCAGGGGGGCTTTGGTTTGCTGCACACCCTCAGGGGGGCGGCTCAGAGGGCACAGGGCCGGGCTCAGATAAATGACCAGGTGACAGGACTAACGCGCGTTTTTGTCTGGCCCCTCTTTCAGGGGGAGGCACAAGCACACACACCCCCTCAACAAGTCTGTGTGGGGCGGCGCACCAGGCTCTTAATCTGGGCCCATTCTAAACCTACTAGCACCAGAGCCTTAATCTGGGCCCATTCTAAACCTACCAGCACCAGGCTCTTAATCTGGGCCCATTCTAAACCTACCAGCACCAGAGCCTTAATCAGGGACCATTCTAAACCTACCAGCACCAGGGTTTTAATCTGGGCTCACCCTAAACCTATCAGCACCAGGCTCTTAATCTGGGACCATTCTAAACCTACCAGCACCAGGGTTTTAATCTGGGCTCACCCTAAACCTATCAGCACCAGGCTCTTAATCTGGGACCATTCTAAACCTACCAGCATCAGGGTCTTAACCTGGGGCTCGCTCTAAATTTACCAGCACCAGGGTCTTAATACGGGGCTAGCTCTAAAACTACCAGCACCAGGGTCTTAATCTGGGCCTAGTTCAGTATTTCAGCAAAACGCAGAAGAGAACCACATCTGAGATGAAGTTTACTGCAGCCTCAGAAAGCACCAGTGAAAATGTGGAGCATTACTAGCGCAGGCATGATGAGCCCTTTGAACAACCTAGAAGTGTGTCATTAGGGCCCGAGCACCGATGGTGCGCCTGGCATAGTGCCACCAATTGGCAAGAGAAGGAATGTGGGTTTTTTTTTTCACTTCTGCTGGATATCACAACCAGATCAGATTAATCAGATTAGGTGTATATGACATCCAAACATCCAACATGCCTGTCTGACGTAGCGCCACCAGCTGGCCAAAGTCAGAATAGTTTTTAGAATTTATCAACAAAATATTAAATAATATAAATCTAATGATATCCACATGGCCAAACTGGCAACCTGGTCTAGCGCCACCAGCTGACCAAACAGGAAGTGTGCCAGACATTGACAACACCTTAATTGGTTGGAAACTTTCAAAATATTAGATATTATTATTATGATGATATTCACATGCCTAATTAATGTGTGTGGTAGTGTATAGGACTCTCTTTTTTAATTAATTCTGGATATTAATATCAGGTTCCTAAAATGAATTAAGTTTAGGTGCATTTCAACTTACTAGTGTCCTGACTTCACACATCTACACTTGAACGAACACACAAACACAAAGACACACTTACAGAATCTGACACACAAAAAATACATTATTATTAACATTACCCGTCAAAAAACACGAGTCTAACTCCACACCACACACAGGCTCTATATCTCTGTCACACACACACACACTCGCACACACACACACAATAACACTGACCTGCCTGTACATTGCAAACATAAGAAAGATCTGTACATAAACATACACACACACGCATGCACACGCACGCAAACACACACACACACTGACACAAATAACGTTCTAATTGAGGTCACTAGTTAAAATAGCCTGACGAGCCAGACCCACATTAAAATGTAGGGTCTGGGCACTCACCGTTCGCAGTGCTCAGTCCGAGGGGCGGGATAATCAGTTGTCTTTCAAATTCCCTCTTCACGCAATAGGACAGCGGCAGCGCTATGAGTCCCATGCGTTTCCCACCAGCGGAGCTAGTTGGCTAGTTCAAACATTTGCCAACTTAATAAAAACAAACTCGTGTCACACTGTTAAGCCAGCAGCAACATCCATCTTACTTGTTTTCAAGTAGCAGGGAATTCAAGCCAAACAGTTGCAACTCTGCCATCAATCATTATGTTAAGCCCACCTAACGACTCTATACACGATTTCATTGGCCATTAACTGGTGGGTTGCGGAACCATTCAGGGTGGGTCGCGGAGCTTGTGTGCCCCCCCCCCGCGCGCATATTTCAAATGCTACCTCATCAGATCTGATATCAGACCTTTCAGATCTAATGGGTCAAAATGGGACAGAAACCCAGTGTGTGTGTGTGTGTGTGTGGTGTGCAGTGTATTGGTGGCACATGAGAGCATGAAACCATCATAACTAAAATGCCACATGGAAACTAAGGACCCTGTCAAAAACAAACCTGCCGAGTGTTTTGAAAGGTGACATCAGGAGTTGAAAGCTTTACAAATGTAAAAGTTCCGATCGGCCTCCAGGCGCTTTGCGTGTCTTACCATGTAGCTCGCCGTATCCGTTGGCTTGAACGGCTAAATATATGGGCCGCGACTTCATGGACATGTGAAATTGTGGGTCCCAAAGCCAGACCAATTAAGAACCACTGTTCTAGGCTATAGTGAAAACACACACACATCATTGCAACCTACATATTTGGTGAAGTACCACCTAGTGGGTGTCATAGTCACAGTGTAAAACGTCACACTGAACAGGAAGTAAGTAAGTGTTTCTAATATATATATAAAACTGGCAAAAACAAAATGCACACGCATCAGATATGTGCATTGACACTTGCACCACGTGAGTGCATTGTTGGTTTTCCGAAATGGCACGGGTCTCGGAGCCACACGTGCTCGGGCCCGTCATGGCCGCTTGCGGCTATCTTTTCAATAACTGCTAGGCAGCAAAACAAACAAACAAACAAACAAACAAATAAATAAATACAAATACATACTTTCAGCCCCCACACCAGGTGATTTGGCAATCCGGAATGTTCATTCATGACATAAGAATAGGCCTACAGGAAAAGTTGAATTCAGTCCATTTCACGCGATTATGAAAGCCCTCCAGAAAACGGTGAGGACTGTTATGTGGGGAATTCCGTCCCCGCATAACATGACTGACTGACCGTGGTCGGGTGTGACTAACATCTTTAATCAGCCAGTTATGTCGATATCCGGAAACTATAAGTATGAAAGGACACGAAGACGTTATGCCTGTGCGCTGTATCTGGGGATATAATCTACTGTTCTGTGCAGAAACAAAACGTTTGCAAACACAATCTTGACAGCGTGTAACGTTACTGGAAGTTCTGGAACTTAACAGGGGCAGGGAGAGTATTGTTAAAACACTGCTGACTGAGGAATGTCGCTTGCGGCGTTTGCACAGTTTTTTATGGCTTTGGGGAGTCGAACCATTTCAAAGCGGTATTTACTAAGCTACAACCGACCATAATAAACCAAATAACTTTAGTCACAATGTTGGATGAGTAGGCTACGGCCAGTTATTTCAACCCAAAGCTACAAGTGTTCACTATGCAACAACTTCCTCCAGATCACATTTCTTACTTCCAGACAACCAAACGCCATCACCCCACACCAATGTCTTGTTGCTTTGTAGTAGGCTATTTTCTAAAAGATGCAAACTATCCCCACGCTAGCGTTGGCGCTCCGACGAGGAGCAAGCGCGGCCCTGCTTACCTTGTTCAACTGGGAAGGATGTATCTCAGTCAGACTCCGTGATTAGCTTCATGTCGACGCCTTCGCGCCAACGCGCGCTTCCCTGTCTCCGTTAAGTGGCACAGATATGCGAACACAAACCTGTGGTACTTTCGCAGTGGTTGTTTTCGATCGTTCTGTGCTAAATGGTCCACTGGGAGACGCCAGAGGTGGATTCAGTGGATGCCTGTTAACATTTGTCCAGGGGGAGGGTAGGCGGAGAGAAAGAGCTACATCTTCCTTCCCCTACCCTCCCTGCGCGGTTAACACTTTCTCTGCCAGAGCCAGTGGTGGAGGAAGTACTGAATCTCAGTACAAAGTACAAATACACAGAGAAATATTTACTTTAGTAAAAGTAAAAGTACCACAATGACAACCCTACTTAAGTAAAAGTAAAAAGTACCTGCTTTTAAATGTACTTTAAGTATTAAAAGTAAAAGTATTTGCATAATGATTTATTCTCTTAATATCTATATTCTAAAAAAAAAAATAGTATGGGCTGTGGCATTTTAATTAAGCTAGTTTTAGGTTAGGCTATATTCGACTAGATAGTTTTAAGCTAATGCAATTGTGCTTACCATCTGTGGCCCAGTTTACATTCTGACCTACAATTGTAGAGACTGTAATTCTGGTTATCTACTAGGGTGATCTGCTGAGTATATCATTCAGCAAAACACGAGAGCCTGAAGTTTAACGGGGTAGACCAGGGAAACGTCGGGTGGATCGTAATGCCAATTCTGCTGATTGAACAGAAAAGTTGCTGAGAAAGGTGTCTTTATGATTAGGTTCAGTTTCACTTGCGCAGACGCACATAGACATTGAATGAGCGCTCACATTTCTACCCCAATTGTAGGCTATGCATCTTTATTTGATCACACACAATTAAGAAATATTTTCTAATCTGGAAAATGCTACGTTTTTTCCGGCCAGCGGTTCTATAATAGTCCACCATTCATTCATTTGTGCCGCAAATGATCAGACGTGTGACAGAAGCATGGGCATAGCCTGTAACTTCGCTGATCCCCGGAGAGCAATCTCATCGGAGAGGAGGCCCTAACGCTGCAGATAACAGACAGAGAAAGGCACAGAACACAGTTGCATGTACAGTGTAGCCATGGGTCTGGTGAATATAGCCTACCGAATGCAGATGGCTACAAGCTCACGCTTTGCCTGGTCTAGACTAGAAGCTTATGTTTCAAAGATTTAGAAGCTGGGCACGTAGCGCTCCAGAATCTGTGGTAGCAACCCCGCCCCCTGGTAAAACAAACGTGTTTGTCAGAGAGAAAAAAAATCTGATCATAAAATGTATTGTAAAAAGGAACGATGGTGTAAAAATGTAGCGGAGTAAAAGTACAGATAATTGCTGTAAAATGTAACGAAGTAAAAGTCAAAAGTATGCACTATAAATTCTACTTAAGTAAAGTACAAATACGTGGAATATTTACTTAAGTACAGTAACGAAGTATTTGTACTTCGTTACATTCCACCACTGGCCAGAGCCCCGCCATGATGCAATGTGTCAGCAGGACCGAAGGCATTTTAGTACTGTACACTTCCAATATGTTTGAATGTCAGGTATGTGTTTGTGTCTGATAACAGACAATATTCCGTGGAGCCAGCTAAATAGGGTAACAACTAAGTTCCCCTAGATCAGTGGTCCCCAAACTTTTTCTTCCGAGGGCCAGCTCACTATGCCTGGCTCCAAGAGAGGGCCAAGAGACTCTGAGTAGTTCTATATCAGTAACCATTAATAGCTTAGTGCTGTGAACAACAGCAGTCTACCTTAGTTGAATATTGTATTACATTTAATCATAGGCTATTGCAATTTAATACCATTGTTAGCTGTGTTTATATTGTCATCATGCCAGATCAGTGTAAAATTAAATAATACTAATAAAGAAAAACGTTTGCATTCCCAAAAGTATTAGCAGGGAGTCCCAAAAGTATATTTTATTAAAAAATGTGTGAACTCTGAATTCTGTGTCTTTGCATACACAGCTCAAGTTGTGAATATCCTACAAATAATTTAAAGTTCTCAAACTATGAGAATTTTATGAAGTGCTGAAGTGGTCTGAAATGACCACCATTCTAACTTTCAGTCACCTGATGAGAACTTTGTGAACTCTTTGTATGAACATTTGAACGAGTGAATAAAAAATAGAAATAATTATCCCAGAAAGTCCCAGAAATATGACTTGAATAGAAGTTAGTTAGTTATTAACAACTAATTGATACATTTTCAAAAAAACTTTGAGCACTGATGCAGTCAGCATAGGCCTCTTACATTGTTTGCAGGTAGGCTTACATTTCATTCCGTTTTCGATGGCAAACGCAAAACAGCGCCAAAACAACCACCGGTGGACAAATCGAGTATTACATGTGTACTGTTAAGACTCGCCATAGAGAATGAATGGGGGAAATTGCGGAGGTTTTAGTTTGACGATGTTGTACTCCGTGCGGGCATGCGCGGATCTACGGGGTGGCAAAGGGTGGCAACTGCCACCTCTGGTACACAGTCTTGCCACCCCATTTATAAATCAGATAATATTTTTTAAAGTATATTTTATGTTCATACATGTTGGACTGTGAGAAGGTGTGAAACCCGCACCAAACTCATCTCAAACAGAAATCGCCGATTTAGAATCCCCCGCCCCCTCACAATGGTTTCACCCATCACCATCAGCACAGTGTTCCCCGCGAAATTTCACCATTGGCAGCAGATTGCACAGTGCATGCAACTATGTGTCAACTGTCTGTAGGCCTACAACGAAGTGATACGTTTGACCACCAAGTCGAAAAAGTCCATAATCAGACCCATAGTCAGTCCATCAGTTAACCCGGCAACAACCTCACTGTCAGTCTACGTCATTTACATCCGCAAGACTTTGTCTCATCGAATTTTTTGATGATGGTCAGGTCAGATAATAAGGGCATGCTCATGCGTAGCGTAACGTTTAACGTTTAAAGTCTATTTGTGTGTGACGCTAGTTTATAACATTTGATTGTAGCCTAAATACTGCTGTCAATGTCAACCCATACACGTGATAATTCAACACGGGTTCTCAAAATTGTCATGCATCCACTCTCCCAGCATCTATGACTATCCAAATTTGGTCGACACGTCAAATAAAACTAGAATATCGGTGTCAAGCTGGTGGCGGTTGCGTTTTTTTTACCCTTTCTTTTCATATATAGTGTGAATCAATCTACACAAGTAAAAGTAGCCTACAGTTACATGACTGAAATTCTACCCAATCACAATAAGTAAAAGTAGCCTACTATTTTCAAACAAACCCTACTCAGAGTAGGCTACTAGACGTTTGAAAGCACATCACATATGAAGCGTTGTGCATGAGATGTAATTGCTTAGATTCCAGTTAAATTTTCCAGTTTCATTGGGTGATGGATTTCAATCATTTGCTGGTAGATGAACCAACAAGCTGAGGCCAGCACAGGAGTTTGTGTCCTCAAGAAATTAACATGTTGCTTGTTCACTCGTGTTTGAGGTCGTTTTAATAGGATATTTATAAAGGTACTTTAATACAGTATACATGTACTTCCTTATTCACCACTTTGTGAGTGACTGAGTAGCCTAAATTGTGAATGGCAAAACGTAACATTTGGCACTAAAGATCAGGGACTGAGGGGGACTGATTTCCATTTAGGTTCGTTCTGAGCAAAAACATTATTTGATATCATAATATTATAATATCTATATAATATTAGGTCTTAAAAATAAAAGCCTAACTTAAAGGCACAGAAAATGTCCTTGCTTTAAGCCTTGCAATAGCCTAACCTATGTATGGTGCTACCAACTGCATGACAGGCCTATAAATATTTGCCTAGTGTCTCTGGTATCTTATTTCACAAATTGTTTCAGTAATTTAGACTACAAACTTGGAAAAGGCAGTTAGATAGTGTTTATATTAGATAGATTAGATATTAATATTCTTTTTTTTATCTACCGATGGCTTATTTTGTATGACTAAATTTGTCCATATTCCCTCAAAACTCACTAGAAGACATCATTTGAGGGGTCATGTTTTAAAAATACCCCCAAATCATCAGAATCTTGTTTCAATCCATATAACCTAAATCTATTTATGGCTTATTTTTGTATCCATATTCCCTCAAAACTAACTAGAAGAAATCATTTGAGGGGTCATTTTTTAAAAGAATTCTCTGGGGGAACATACTTCCAAACCCCCCTAGAATTGCTTTTTGACACTGTATAATTTAAGTGCAGACTACACAGACTGTATAGTGATTACACAGAGAAAGAAATTCACATATTAAGACCCACATCATCCAAAACGCCAGCTACATCTCCGATTTGCCTCCCACCTCGTGTAATGTAATGTAGAGAACAAAACATATTCAATGAAATCCGTAGAATTTTAAGTTTTGAATAATGTCCATGGCCCCCCTTCTGGAACCTCATGCCACCCCTTCGCCACCCCAGGAAAAAATCTCTAGATCCGCCCCTGCGTGCGGGCCGGATGATATATACTACGGACATGTTTTGGGGACCACTGCCCTAAATACAGTTATGATGATTTGATTCCTCCCCTAAAATAAATGGCATTAAGAGCGATCCTGTTCTAGCAAAGAGAAACACCACTGCTATCACACAACAGTGTCCCAAACACACACACACGCAGAAAGCCACCACTGAGGGGGACATCCACTGTAATGATAGAATGTGTTTTGATAGTGTACTTTGGAATGATAGAATGTGTTTTGATAGTGTATTTTGGAATGCTTGAATGTGTATTGATAGTGTATTTTGGAATGATAGAATGTGTATTGATAGTGTATTTTGGAATGATAGAATGTGTATTGATAGTGTATTTTGAAATGATAGAATGTGTATTGATAGTGAATGTGTATTGATAGTGTATTTTGGAATGATAGAATGTGTATTGATAGTGTATTTTGGAATGATAGAATGTGTATTGATAGTGTATTTTGCATCATTATGGCAGGAGGGGGTTGTTGAGTCATTGCATTACACATGAACTCACATGAATAAAAGAGTATTAATCAGGTTTGCGGTGAGACGTGGTGAGGGAGGGAGAGCTGCTGGCCGCTAAGCCACGTGAGCAGGAGTGACTAACTCTGAAGCTGGCCAGGTCAACCCTGGCCAGGGTGATTCAGCTGTCTGGCATGAGATGGGACCAGCACAGTCTCTGGGTCATGCAGACACACACACACACACACACACACGCTGAGATGGGTCCAGCACAGTCACTGGGATACACACACACACACATGCTGAGATGGGTTCAGCACAGTCACTGGGATACACACACACACATATGCTGAGATTAGTCCAGCACAGTCTCTGGGTCACACACACACTGAGATGGGTTTAGCACAGTCTCTGGGACACACACACACTGAGATATTTAGCGCAGTCTCTGGGACACTCACACACACACAGGCACATACGCACACACACAGGTACATACACACACAGAGGAATATACGCACACACACACGCACAAGCACACCTAACTCGATAGCTAGGCAAACTGAGGACATGCGTCCTGCTCCATCGTCGTTATGGTAACCCAGTGGTCCCCAAACTACGGCCCGCCACCTCATTTTGGGTGGCCCCCCAAAACATGTCCGTAGTATATATCATCCGGCCCGCTCGGGAGTACAACATCGTCAAACTAAAACCTCCGCAATTTCTCCCATTCATTCTCTATGGCGAGTCTTAACAGTACACATGTAATACTCGATTTGTCCACCGGTGGTTGTTTTGGCGCTGTTTTGCGTTTGCCATCGAAAACGGAATGAAATGTAAGCCTACCTGCAAACAATGTAAGAGGCCTATGCTGACTGCATCAGTGCTCAAAGTATTTTAAAAATGTATCAATTAATTGTTAATAACTAACTAACTTCTATTCAAGTCATATTTCTGGGACTTTCTGGGATAATTATTTATTATTTTTTATTCACTCGTTCAAATGTTCATACAAAGAGTTCACAAAGTTCTCATCAGGTGACTGAAAGTTAGAATGGTGGTCATTTCAGACCACTTCAGCACTTCATAAAATTCTCATAGTTTGAGAACTTTTAAATTTCGGTCGACTCAAAGACGCGACGCATGCCTTAAAAATGACGCAATTCTCGTCACGCGCTCACCAGTGCCACGTGCGCGGGACGCAGACGCGGGAGCGTGCCATAGGCTTAAGACTTTATCTTACACAAACAGACGGTGCCCATGTACTTCAGTTCCTCATTTCTGCAGTCAAGAGGAGCAAACTGACGTCAGTTGTGCAGTTAGGGTTAGTGTGTGTGAGCGCGGTTTTCCCCTTGCCAGTGTGTATGTGTGTGGCGCGGTTCTCCCCCTGGCAGTGTGTGTGTGTGTGCGCACGGTTCTCCTCCTGCCAGTGTGTGTGTGTGTTTTGTGTGTGTGTGTGTGCACGGTTCTCCACCTGCCAGTCTGACGTAGCAACACCAGGCAGAGAAGCCTGCGAGTGGAGGGTGGGAGTGTGTGTGTGTGTGTGTGTTCTACAGCTTTGATGAGTGTGTGCTCGGCTCAGAGGCATCCGTGTGTGTGTGTGTGTGTGTGTGCACGGTTCTCCCCCTGCCGGTGTGTGTGTGTGGTGTGTGTGCGTGTGGTGTGTGTGGGTGTGTGTGTTTTTGAAGGAGAAGGGGAGTTGTTTGACAGTCGTTGTTACAGCTGTTGCGTTAAGCTCATCCAGATTCCAGAAGCGGCTGCTTGCTGTTTGGCCCTGGGGCTCAGGCAGATCACATGCACACACACACACACACACACACACAGGGGCCAGGGCAGAGAGCGAGGAATGTGGCTGCTCATGCTGCCCAAACACACACACACACACACACACACACACACACACACACACAGACAACGATGGAGTGATGACACTAATGGTGGTTCCAAACACAGACACACACACACACACACACACACACACACACTCACAGATGTAGTGATGGCAGAAGCACACTCACCCAGTGGAAGAGGCAGAGGCAGGAAGAGATGAGGGGGCATTGTAGAGTACTGGGCAGGGGTCAGATAAGGGGGCATTGTAGAGTACTGGGCAGGGGGCAGATAAGGGGGCATTATGGAGTACTGGGCAGGGGGCAGATAAGGGGGCATTATGGAGTACTGGGCAGTGAGGGAGGGACAGTGGGTTAGTGTACTCAGAGGTGTGGGCTGTCCTTTTCTCATAATGTTTATCTGTGTGTGTGTGTGCGTGTGTGTGTGATATTTAGAGAAGTGGGAGAGGGCCAGTGGGTCAATGTAGTGAAGAACAGTGGTAAGGTGGATACAACCTTCTCAGACAGTATCTCTCTCTCTCTCACACACACACACACACACACACACAGAGATGGACAATATGGTTTGTAGAAAGTATCTTTTTATGAAGAACAGCAGTTTGTAAATCTCCAAAACAGATGGACCTCATTTTAGTGTTCTAACAAAGGACCCTTTGATATAGACCACATCAGGGCCATATCAGGGCCACATCCGGGCCACATCAGGGCCATATCAAGACCACATCAGGACCATATCAGAGGCACATCAGGGCCATATCAGGGTCATATCAGGGCCACATCACACACAACAGACAGATCAGGGCTAAATTCAGGTTTGCATTTATATGTACATACTGTGCATGTATTAATTTAGCACACATTTTTATCCATGAGAAATAACATTCAAGATACAATGCAGAGGAGACCTTATGTGGCAATGAATGCTCTGGTTATCTTCTGTAAAACACACACAGTTTGTCTAGAACTCCCTGTAGAACACAGAACAGAATATAGAACTCAGAACAGCCCCAGTGTTCTGCTGGGCTGGTGCAGAGCGGGTCCACTAGGGAGGGTACTCACGGTAGACTGGCCTAGATCAGGGCCATGTGAGGGCTGGATCCTGTCAGCTGGAAGTATTTGCGCAGGCTACACTCCCCCACGAGACGCTGCCTCTGTGCCAGATGTGGGCTGTATCAGGGCCAGATGTGAGCAGTATCAGGGCCAGATGTGAGCAGTATCAGGGCCAGATGTGGGCCGTATCAGGGCCAGATGTGAGCAGTATCAGGGCCAGATGTGAGCAGTATCAGTGGCGTATCCACCCTGGTGTCAGCTGGGAGCCTCTGGGGTGATACTGACCTTGGGAGTATCCAGTGGAGATTGTGTCTCTCTACGGGTTTAACACTGAATCAGCTCTACGGGTTTAACACTGAATCAGCTCTACGGGTTTAACACTGAATCAGCTATATGGGTTTAACACTGAATCAGCTCTACGGGTTTAACACTGAATCAGCGGACAGGTTTGGAGCTCTCTCTGAGGGGAAGTGTGTGTTTGACAGGCTAGTTAGTTTATGGAGTGTGTTTGTTAACAGGATGGTGTGTGATAGTGCATGAGTCAGTTATGTTTGACCACACACACTTCCCCACTTCTGCTCTCTCGACTGATTATAGATTATAGATGAAGATTATACACGGCAGAGCAAGTCACCAACACACCTACATTTTGAGCATTCCAGTAAATCGACCCTATATCAGGTGTGCGCCTGTTATTTATTCTGCTGCTGTTGGCCTGTTGCTACGCACACTCATCAATACGTCAACGACACGCCTCTATGCAGGCAGGACTCGATCCCCATTTCACGCCCATAGACATGAACTATTTTGCTCCGCCGTGTATAATCTTTGATTGAGTGGTTTGAGCCTTCCTTACTCTCAGTACAAACTAGGATGTACCTCCTAGTCGACAGCCAACAGGACGTCTGGGATTCCCCCTAGTCTGCCAATTAGGGTAACTGGATTTCCACCTTATCAGCCAATAGAATGTCGGAGGCTTTCTTCTTCTTGGCCAATAGGATGTCGGAGGCTTTTCTCTTCTCGGCCAATGGGATGGCACTGGCTGCATGCCAGTCCACAGTGATGGCTGAACAGCCTGGTTTCTTTTCATGCTACGCGTCAGTAATGATGCCAACCCAGTACACACACACACACACACACACACACACACATTCACACACACACACACACACACACACACACACACACACACATTCACACACACACACTCTCTTACACAGTCACACACATACATACAGGATAAGAGGTTTCTGAAGCCACGAGAGCTGTAAAACTCACAAGGCAGCGGTCAGAAATAACCAGACTAAAACGCATTCAATATAAGACATTAAGACATTTTAGTCCATGAACAGCTCAACAAAAGAGAAGCACAAAAGAGGGAAGAGTTGAGTGTTAGAGAAGCCCCTGATTTAGTGTTAGAGAAGCCCCTGATTTAGTGTTAGAGAAGCCCCTGATTTAGTGTTAGAGAAGCCCCTGATTTAGTGTTAGAGAAGCCCCTGAGCCAACTCTCTCTCCCCTTCTCCCTCTTTTTGTCCCACGCACCTCTCTCTTACTCCTCTCCTTTCCTTTCCTCTCCCCTTCTCCCTCCCTCTCTCCCCCCTCTCCCCGCTCATCTTCCCTCTCCTCCCCCTCTCCTCTCCGTCCTCCTTCCCCCTCTCCTCTCCTCCCTCTCTCCTCCCTCCCTCCCCCTCTCCTCTCCTCCTTCTCTCCTTCCTCCCCCTCTGCTCCCCCTCCGTGTCTCCTTGGGGAGTTCTTACCCTCTTCCACCCAATAGAAAAATAAAGCCTGCGCTTCTTATTTATTTATTTATTCATTGATTTATTTATTTATGAGTTTGTTTATTTATCTCACCCCGCCGTCACAACAGGACGAGCAGAGACCCACAGTTTCTTCATCAAGTCTCTCAGACACGTGTCTCTACAGTCTCAGTCTCTCCATGAAGTTTCTCAGAGATGTCTGAAGTTTCTCAGAGATGTCTGTGAAGTTTCTTGGTCTCAGGGAAGTCTTTCTGAGGTCCTCCTGTGGTCTTGAAAGACTTCCAGAGGTTTCCTTGGGGTCTCTCCAAGGGCTCCTAATGCTTTGGGGTTTCCTTGGGGTCTCTCCAGGGGCTCCTAATGCTTTGGGGTTTCCTTGGGCTCTCTCCAGGGGCTGCTAATGCTTTGGTAAACCTCTGCAAAGTCTCTGTGAGGCCTTTGGATACATTTCTCAGGTTGGCTGAAGGTCGCAAGGTGTCTGTCTCAGGTGTGTTGAGGTGTGTCAAGGTGTCTGTCTCCAGTGTGTTGAGGTGTGTGAAGGTGTCTGTCTCCAGTGTGTTGAGGTGTGTGAAGGTGTTTGTCTCAGGGACATGAGGACGTCCAGTCTCCTACCAGAGTGAGTCCAGCAGACGTCAGTCTAACGGGGCACTAATACCACAGAAATGACATTCTGCCAGAAAGTGCATTTTCACCATAAAAGGCTATCATCCATTACAACAACACAAACAAAACACAGATCAAATAAACACACTGGGATCCCCGGGCCTTGGGAGGATGTCCACTTATAGAGTAGGCATGTGTAAACTCAGAATGTGTGTGTGTGTGTGTGTGTGTGTGTGTGTGTGTGTGTGTGTGTGTGTGTGTGTGTGTGTGTGTGTGTGTGTGTGTGTGTGTGTGTGTGTGGATGCGCGGATTGCTAACAAGCCAGTCTGTGTGGGTTGATAAGAGTCTGTGTGTCCTCTCAGTAAGCGTGTGTGTGTGTGTGTGTGTGTGTGTGTGTGTGTGCCTTTGTGCCTTTGTGAACTCCATGAGATTCTCAGACGTTGGTGACCTCTATGCCTGAGTGACTGTGGGCGGGGCTTCCTTTATTACGGGGCGGAGACACCTCCTGTCCGTCTCCGCGCAGTGAGGCACAGCTGCCATGGTAACTTAAGTCCCGCCCACTGAGAGCTTTTGCACTGAAACCTAGCGGAGGCTGAGTGTGAGAGAGAGAACGAGAGAGAAAGAGAGGAAGACAGAGAGAAGGAGAGAGAGAGAGGGTGAATAAACAAAGATCAAAGGGATGAACAAACATCTGACAGGATTCCAAAGTCTTTGCTCCAGGGAAGATGAGGCATAAAGGAATGACAGCTAGTCTGTTTCAATACAGCACCTCTGAAATGGCTGGAGGGTAATAGCAGCCTACTAACCAACCAGTCTGTGAAAAGACCAGTGGAGCCAGTGATAGCTAGCTACCGGTCCTATCCTTGTAATATGCCATCAGTGACAATGACTGTTGTCATTGTTGCTCATGTGTCCTTGGGATAAACAAAGTGTCTGTCTGTCTGTCTGTCTGTCTGTCTGTCTGTCTGCAGTTGAGCTGGGGGGGCTCACCTTGACAGCTCGTCTCCTAAGAGACAGGTCATCATCAGGATAGCGTGTGGAAGACGTGTGTGAACGAGCCAATGAGCTCTGGCGAGAGGAAGGGGGCGTTCCCAATCGCTCAATCATCAAATCATGCTGAAGAGCTGACCTGCAGGACACACACACACACACACACACACACACAAACATCAGAATAATTCAAAACTCTGGGATTCACTCCTTGAGTGTGACTCCCACACACACATGGCCACTGGTCTGTCCTCACACACACACACACACACACACACACACACACACACACCACCCACAGTACACACACACACACACACACACACACACACACACACACACACACACACACAGGATGGATTTCCCTCCTGACTGAAGACAGAAGTCTGGGCACACATCCCTCATTCAGCCTCTCAGTCTATTCCATCTGTCTCTCTCTAACCTCCCCCCTCTCTCTCTTTCTCCTCTCTCTCTCTCTCTCTCTCTCTCAATTTCAATTTTCAATTCAATTCAAGGTAGCTTTATTGGCATGACAAATATTTTTTTGCATTGCCAAAGCAGGACATCAAACAATACAATACAGAACATACGATAGATAAGACATTTATACATATAAACGTGTGTGTGTGTGTGTGTGTTTGTGCTGAAAATGGTAGGTATTTCATGTGTATAGTGTGTATAGTGTCTAATAACTGTCCCTCGCTCTTTGGCATTCAGTGACATATTTAGCAGCAAGAGCTGCTGTCTGTCCTTGCTGTCCAAGTAAGACAGGCAGTACTTCCTGTTGTCCCAGGTTTCGGAACTCCGGGATTAGGTTGGTAAATTTATCGAAGTAGGTATCTCTAATAAATTCATATTTCTTACATTGAAGAAGAAAGTGCACCTCCGTCTCAACCTCACCTGTCATACAGTGACCACAGACTCTTTGCTCTCTTGGCAAACATGACTTTCTTAGAGGCCGTTTACACGACACCGCCGGGTGGATTTTCTCTTACCGCTTTCACACCTTTAACGCACCTACAGGCGTCTACACGGCGAAAGTTAGCCGGCGGTTTCAAAAGTTCCCACTTCGGAGGCCGGTTTCAAAAGCTGACGGTTTCAGTCTCCTAAGCTGCCGGCGTCGTGTACATGCAAGGCGTAACACAAAACCCGGCGCCGTGTGCACGGCCCCTTAGTCTGCCTTTCTCTATGGCTAGGCTGTGGTCACTGAGTCTGTATTTGGTCAGGATCTGTCTCTGCTTTATATCTCTGACAGTAGAGAGATATTCTTCTAATTCATATTTAGATTTTATGGGCCGATAACATTCTAGTTTGTTTTGTTTTTTTGTTTCATTATGCCAATGTTCCTAATATTTTTCTTTAGATTTCTGGATAATCTGGTTGAGATTTAGTCTAAAAGCAAAGCTTGGCTGAGAGAGTGTATTAGTATTTGTTAGAGGGGGATTACTTAGTCTCAGCACAAGCTGACTCAGAGGACTCTTGTCGGGGTTCAGATCTTGAGTTTTTGCTGCAATGAAATGCAGTGTGTCTCTGGGACTTGTTTGGAGATGCATCCAAAATTTAAGTGCTCTCTTTTGTATGTTGATGGCCAATGGGAATCTGCCTAATTCTACCCTACATGCATTGGTTGGTGTTTTCTTTTGGATTTTTAAAATTAATCGACAGAATTCTGCATGTAGGGATTCTACAGGATGCTTGTCCCATCTAGTGTAGCTTTGCACACTGAGTGGACCCCATACCTCACTTCCATATAGCGCAATAGGCTGGATAACACAGTCGAATATTTTGCACCAAACTTTAATTGGTATGTTTCTGTTCCAGAAGTTTCTTTTATTGCATATAGCTCTGCGAAGCCTTTTCTTTTAAGAGCATTCACTGCCATGCTAAAGCTCCCGATGCAGTTATGATCAAGCCGAGGTAAGTGTACTGCATCGTGTGATCTAGGGCGGTGCTGCCTAGATTGAAAGGGTATCTGTGTTCCTGACATCTGGGCTTCTTTTGGAATATCATAATGTTTGTCTTTTTTAGATTTACTGTTAGGGCCCAGTGCTGACAGTATTTCTCTAGCAGGTCCAGGTGCTGCTGTAGTCCCTGTGCAGTGGGAGATATCAGCACCAGGTCGTCTGCATAGAGGAAGAATTTAATTTATTTTTCTTTTAGGGTAAGGCCAGGAGCTGTAGACTGTTCCAACTGCACCGCTAACTCATTGATGTAAATATTGAACAGTGTTGGACTGAGGCTACAGCCCTGCCTCACACCCTCTTTTTTTGAGTGAAGTATTCTGTAATTTTGTCACCAATTTTCACAGCATTTCTGTTTTCAGAGTACATTTCCTTAACTAATTGGTAAACTTTACCCCCTACACCGCTTTGTAAAAGTTTATAAAATAGTCCTTCATGCCAGATTGAATCAAATGCTTTTTTGAAATCAACAAAACAAGCAAATATTTTTCCTTTTTGTGTTTGGTTTACATGTTTAGTTATTAGGGTGTGTAGGGTGTAAATGTGGTCCGTAGTGCGGTAATTTGGAAGAAATCCAATTTGACAATTTGACTCTCTCTCTCTCTCTCTCTCTCTCTTTCTCCTCACCTTTCTCTTTCTCTTCGCCTCTCTCTCTCTCCCTCTCTCTCTTTCTCCTCTCTCTCTTCCTCCTTTCTTTGCTTTTCTCTCCCTTCTGCTCTCTGTTCCTCCATCACCCTCTCCATACCTCCATCTGTCTCAGTGTCCTCCTTCTCTCTCTTTCTCATCTTCCCACTTTTCTCTCTCTCCTGCTCTCTGTTCATCCATCCCCCTCTCCATACACCCGTCTGTCTCTACGTTCTCTCTCCCTCTTTTTCCTACAGATGAACTCTTGAATGTCATCATCTCTCATCTCTGTGTCCTGCTGTCTACTACAACACTGCTCATCTCTCTCTCTTGCATATGGGCTATGCTTCATATGTTCTAATTCACCCACACACACACACACACACACACACACACACACACACACACACACACACACACACAGACTCACACACACTCACACACACACATACACACGCATACACACACACACACACCTGACTGGCCCAAGCAGGGCCTTCATCTCCTCACTGAGGTGGCGTCGGACCATCTGCTTGTTGCCTGGGATACCCAGTATGGTTGCCATGGTCTCGATGCTGAAGGAGGGGTCCAGAACCATGACGGCGCCGTGGATCCCACTGTTCACCAGGCTTTCTGAGTACTCCTGCCAACACACACACACGCTTAGAATGTTTGAAACACCCTAAATATTGAAAAGCCAAAATTAATAGTTATTTTTGGTTTTTAAGACCACTTCAGGACTACTCATGATGGACTAAGACCAAAGGACTGGCTGTAAATTACACACACACTCCTTCTGTCCAGTAGAGAGTGCCAGAATCACACATTTGGGAACTCATGCTGAGGCTTCACAGACAACAACTAACTCGTATGGCGAGAGACTACATCTCAAATAATTACATTACTGGTGTGTTTGTGAATGGTGTGTGTTACTGATATGTGTTAGTGTGTGTGTTACGTGTGTTTGCCCATACCTTCAAGTCAATGTCTCTGATCCACTTCATGACACGTGGACATGTCCAGACCAGAGGATCCTGGTTCTGATGTTCACATTGCGCTCTCCGCACCTGCAGAACCTGATCACACACACACACACACACACACATGTACATTTATTTAGTAGTTACGTATTTGTTTAGCAGTTTTTAAAGGTGCTCTAAGCAATGTTGGGTAACATCACTTCTGTTGACGTTCAAACAAAACAGAGAGCTAGTTCGCTACTCCCTTCCATGCAATTGAAACTCACACACACATCTCATCTGTGATTGGCTGGAAGAGTCTGTTATGTTTTTATGGTCCAGGCTGGGCCAAGTTGTTTTTGTTGCTGTTTTTGGAGCCTGGGCTGTCCACAGAGGCAGTGTATTCAGGGCACAGACAGCTAGCGGATAGTGATGTTTTAGCTTAGAAACTGCGTAACATGGCTTATAGCACCTTCTTGACAAGCATGACATGCTGAGATGATGGGCCTTCTCTAGGGGATTGTGTGTGTGTGTGTGTGTGTGCACCGCGTGTGTATACACACCTCCTTGTCAAAGCCCAGTGCGTGCAGTAGCTCTATGCCCAGCAGCAGGCTGAGCTGGTGTGTGTGTGTGTGTGTGTGTGTGTGTGTGTGTGTGTGTGTTTGGCGTGTGTGTGTGTGTGTGTGTATACACACCTCCTTGTCAAATCCCAGAGCGTGCAGCAGCTCTATGCCCAGCAGCAGGCTGAGCTGGTGTGTCTTCTTGGAGATGCTGAGGTGCTTGTCGAGGTCTCTGCGCGTGAGCGAGCACAGCACGCGGCCGTCCACCAGGTGTGTGTGGAACGCCTGCGAGTACTGAGGCAGGCCCACGTCACTCAGCCACGCCTTCGCCACCCAGTGGTGGTCTAGCTCCGACGCCCGGGACAGCCTGAACACACACACACACACACACACACACACACACACACACACACACACACAGATGACCAGGAAGGTGTGAGTGTGGAGATGTGTGTGTAAGTGTGTGCGTATTTGTGCGGATGCATTCAGTTAGTGTGTGTGTGGTGTGTGTGTGGATGTGTGTGTGTGTGTTACCCTCGTCCAGTTTCGGCCTCTCTGTAGTCTTCGATGGCGAGCCGTAGTTTCCTGCGGTGCATTGAGCTGCTGACTCCTAAACCCAACTCCAGATCCTCATCAGACAGACTCAACAACACCTACACAGAGAGACAAACGTTACACACACACACGCACACAAGAACGCCCCACACAATAATGCCCCACACACACACCCCACACACACGCACACACCCACACACACACACCCCACACGCTGCGCACACACACACCCCACACCTTGCGCACACACACAATACACACACACACACACACCCCGCTTGACGCGACACGCATCGCACACACACACACCCCACACGCACGCACACA
Organism: Alosa alosa; assembly: GCF_017589495.1. Classification (NCBI taxonomy): domain Eukaryota; kingdom Metazoa; phylum Chordata; class Actinopteri; order Clupeiformes; family Clupeidae; genus Alosa; species Alosa alosa. The sequence goes on along the minus strand of NC_063192.1, from coordinate 3,644,556 downwards.
CACACACACACACACACACCCCACACGCACGCACACACACACATACCCCACACGCACGCACGCACACACACACACACCCCACACTGCACACACACACACACACCCCACACGCACACACACCCCACACGCACGCACACACACACACACACACACACATGTTGACATGTTTTGTCTCTTTCTCTTTCCTCAGTGTTTTCCTTTTTGGTTTCTTCCCCTTTCTGCTCCCTCTACAGTCTCTATCGGGGACTGGAGTTTGACATCTGTGGTGACTCTGCAGTGTTTCACACACACACACACACACACACATATACTAAAACACACACACACACACCTAAGGGCTTTTGCTGAGCTCAGTCAATATCACAGAGCTTGCCTTCGCCTCACCATATAATATCTCTTTCAATATCGAAAATATCAACATCCATATTAATCTCACTCCTAATAGCAATATCACTAGCGAAATCAATTCAGCCCTCAGAGCACTGCGGGAACTTGAAATAGAAACTGATTTGCTCACTAACCTTCAATGTGTGTGTGTGTGTGTGTATGCGTGTTCTCACCTTGCCACTCTTGACGTTCTCAGAGCAGGCACGCTGGTACATGGGCATCGCCATGACGACCTCCAGCCATGCCTGCACTGTGCCCGCCCTCCAATGTGACATGGGCGTGGCCTTGGCTAACTCCACCTGCTGGAGGCGGTCCAGCTGATGCTCCTCACCATCTGATAGGCTGAGACTCAGGCGGGTGGGGCTAGACAGACTGTCTGAGTCTGGATTGGTGGACGAGGGAAGGCGACAGGTCAGGAATGTGTGTGTGTGTGTGTGTGTGTGTGTGTGTGTGTGTGGGTGTGTGTGTGTGTGTTTACCCTCGTCCAGTTTCGGCCTCTCTGTAGTCTTCGATGGCGAGCCGTAGTTTCCTGCGGTGCATTGAGCTGCTGACTCCTAAACCCAACTCCAGATCCTCATCAGACAGACTCAACAACACCTACACAGAGAGACAAACGTTACACACACGCACGCGCACAAGGCGCCCCCACACCCACCCCACCGCGCTGCACGCACACACACCCACCGCACACCCCCACCGCGCACACACACACCCCCCACCGCCGCGCTTGCACACACACACACACACACACACACACACCCACTTGGCGCTTGCGCGCTGCATGCGCTTTACACACACACCCCACTGCGCGCTTTTACACACACACACACACACACACACCCCTGCGCCGCGCACACACACATACCCCACCTTGCCGCGCGCACACACACACACACCCCACGCGTGCACACACACACACACACCCTTTTACACACACCCCTGCGCTTGCGCTTTTACACACACACACACACACATGTTGACATGTTTTTTGTCTCTTTCTCTTTCCTCAGTGTTTTCATGCAGGTTCTCTTCCCTTTCTGCTCCCTCTACAGTCTCTATCGGGGACTGGAGTTTGACATCTGTGGTGACTCTGCAGTGTATCACACACACACACACACACACACATATACTAAAACACACACACACCCTAAGGGCTTTTGCTGAGCTCAGTCAATATCACAGAGCTTGGCTCGCCTCACCATATTAATATCTCTTTCAATATCAATATCAACATCCATATTAATCTCACTCTCAATAGCAATATCAATGTGAAAATCAATTCAGCCCTCAGAGCACTGCGGGAACTTGAAATAGAAACTGATTTGCTCACTAACCTTCAATGTGTGTGTGTGTGTGTGTATCGCGTGTTCTCCTTACCACTCTTGGCGTTCTCAGAGCAGGCAGCGGGTACATGGGCATGCATCGCTGGCGACCTCCAGCCATGCCTGCACTGTACTTCCGCCCTCAATGTGACATGGGCGTGGCCTTGGCTAACTCCTGCTGGGCGGTCAGCTGATGCTCCTCACCATCTGATAGGCTGTAAGGACTCCAGGCGGTGGGGCTAGACAGACTGTCTGAGTCTGGATTGGTGGACGAGGGAAGGCGACAGGTCAGGAATGTGTGTGTGTGTGTGTGTGTGTGTGTGTGTGTGTGTGTGTGTGTGTGAGAGTGTATATGTTTGTGCCAGTCGGTCCATGGGTATGAAAGTATTGTGATATTGTGTGTATGTGTTTTAGAGGGAATGGACTTGCAACTGTGATTGGAAGGATTACATCACGGGACAAAACAAACACACGCACACACACACACACACACTCTTCCGTTTGTCACCCCACCCTCCTCTGCCTCTCAGCTGTTAGAGGGCTGAAATGACTGGAGAGCACCCCAGCAGCACTGTGGCCTTTAAAGGAAAGATCCCGTGTTTAAACAGCCATTAGGAATGAAACGATTTATAGCGTGTAGCTATGAGGCATAGAACCACGTCAAACAAATCACTATTTTCAAACCACTGACACTGACACAAGCTTACACTTCGGTAGTCGTGTGGAGGGTCCCTACAGACAAACTGAAGTATAGTAAACAGTGTAAGGTTACAGAGGTCCTAACAAGGGCTGTTTCTGAAGGCAGCGTATTGACTCACTTCTTATCCGGTAGCGTCACATCAGTGGGCACCTTCAACTCAGTGGGCACGTTCACTTCAACTAAGATTCAGCCAAACCTCTCTGTACACTTTCAAAGTTTATAATACTTGGGTTTGTCTGCAGGGACCCTGTCCACACAACCACTGAAGTGTAAGGCTACTTTGAGCCTTGCCAGTGGTTTGAAAATAGCGCTTTATTTTGATATGGCTCATAGCTACACGGCACACTATAAACATATCTGTGGTAATGATATCCCCATTGCCATCTGCTTCTCCAAAATCCTACACAGGAATATGTGTGTAAGTGTGTGTGTGCCTTTTCATATCATATGCTTTGAATCAGCTTTGTGGCGTTTTGTCCGTCTTGAACCCCAGAGAATAGTTCCGAAGGAAGAGTATGTGTCATGTGACTGATGTCTGGTACTGACATGTGACTCCTGGAGAGCCAATCACAGCACAGAGTGCAGGAGATGCGGTGAGAAAACTCACTACAACGTATAGGCCACATGTGTGTTTATGGGAAACTCTCCTTAAGGCCCACCTGTTCCCTTGTCTGTGTGTGTGTCTCTGTGTGTGTCTTCATGGGATACTCTCCTTAAGGGCCACCTGTTTCCTCGTCTGTGTGTGTGTGTCATGAAGCTACTACTGTAGTGCAGACAATCAGAGCCATATTACATTCAAAGACCTCTATCCACCCCTAAAGACCTCTATCTGCCCCTAAAGTCCTCTATCTGCCCCTAAGGTCCTCTATCCCCCACTAAAGACCTCTATCTGCCCTAAAGTCCTCTATCTGCCCCTAAAGACCTCTATCTGCCCCTAGAGGCTTTGGTCTCCCATCTTATGTGGGTGGAGCTGAATCAGAGCCATCTTACACTCCATCAAGTGTACTCTAAACACCTCTGTCTTCCCCTAAACACTTCTGTCCTCTAAAGACCTCTATCTGCCCCTAAGGTCCTCTATCCCCCACTAAAGACCTCTATCTGCCCCTAAAGTCCTCTATCTGCCCCTAAAGACCTCTATCTGCCCCTAGAGGCTTTGGTCTCCCATCTTATGTGGGTGGAGCTGAATCAGAGCCATCTTACACTCCATCAAGTGTACTCTAAACACCTCTGTCTTCCCCTAAACACTTCTGTCCTCTAAAGACCTCTGTTCCCTTAAACACTTCTGTCCACTAAACACTTCTGTCCCCTAAAGATTTCTGTCCTCTAAAGACTTCTGTCCCCTAAAGACCTCTGTCCCCTAAACACTTCTGTCCCCTAAAGACCTCTGTCATTAGCTGAACATCAGCTGGGAGGATTCTCAGGACTGTTCATTTGTGTCACCACTAGGTGGCACTGCAGTACTGTTTGTGAGTGACCAACCAATGCACCACACATCATGCCTGCAGAAACCCCTCCGTTACTTGACCCGGTATCATCCAACAGTTACCATAGAGAGGTCTCACACACACACACACACACACACACACACACACACACACACCTCTGTCTGAAACCTCCAGCAGAATGAACAAGAGACAGAGAGTGTTCTTGGAGGCTGGACAGAGTGACCCATAGTTACACTCAGGATAAGAGTGACCTATAGTTACGCTCAGGATAACTGTGACCCATTATTACCATAGTTACGCTCAGGATAAGCAGTGACCCATAGCTACGCTGAGGATAAGAGTGACCTATAGTTACGCTCAGGATAAGAGTGAACCATAGTTGCGCTCAGGATAAGAGTGACCCATAGTTACGCTCAGGATAAGAGTGACCCATAGTTACGCTCAGGATAAAAGCTCGCTCTCTTCCCCGGCCGGTCTCAGGAGATCCAAATACACAATACAACAGTGCGTCTAGCTTGTGAGACCCCCCCCCACCTGCCCACACACACACACAATAACATTCCTCAATCACACACACACAATAACATTCCTCAATCACACACATACAGTAATAACGTTCCAGTCCCGTTATCCGTAAAACACAAGTACCAGATCCGTTATCCGTAAAACACAGGCTCTGAACAACAGGTGTGTTTCTAATAATCCTCCCTGAGTGCCTTCTATTATCTTTCTCCATCTCCTTTTATTCTATCCTCTCTTTCTCCTGCTCATGTCTTCTATCCTCTCTTTCTCCATCTCCTTTTATTCTATCCTCTCTTTCTCCTGCTCATGTCTTCTATCCTCTCTTTCTCCATCTCCTTTTATTCTATCCTCTCTTTCTCCTGCTCATGTCTTCTATCCTCTCTTTCTCCATCTCCTTTTTCTTCTATCCTCTCTTTCTCCTGCTCATGTCTTCTATCCTCTCTTTCTCCATCTCCTTTTATTCTATCCTCTCTTTCTCCTGCTCATGTATTCTATCCTCTCTTTCTCCATTTCCTTTTCTTCTATCCTCTTTCTCCTGCTCTTTTCTTCCATCATCCTCTCTATTTTCTCTTCCTTCTGCTACTCTCTTTCTCCAGTTCTTTTCTTCTGTCCTTTCTTTCTTCCTCTTGTCTTTCTCACACAACAGTCCGCACCGAGGGAGCACCGAGGGATAATGGCCAAGTCATTATGAAAAGCTCAGCCAGATACACACATCCAAACGCACACACTAATCCACACACACACACACACAAACATGACTAAAGATACACACTAAAGAACAAAAATAGCCAAATAAACAGTCTACATGTTGTCAGTGCTCCATTCCCCCTACCACTGGTCCCTAAGTCGAGTGTGTGTTCAGGACACACACCACACCACAAACAGATGCTCTCCGAGAGAAGCAGCCTCCTCCCCACATCTTCCTGATCCTCTCTCTCTCCTCCCCACGTCTTCCTGATCCTCCCTCTCTCTCTCCTCCCCACATCTTCCTGATCCTCCCTCTCTCTCCTCCCCACGTCTTCCTGATCCTCTCTCTCTCCTCCCCACGTCTTCCTGATCCTCCCTCTCTCTCTCTCTCTCTCTCTCTCCTCCCCACGTCTTCCTGATCCTCCCTCTCTCTCCTCCCCACATCTTTCTGATCCTCCCTCTCTCTCACTCTGCGAGCCTTGCTGGGTACAGAAAAGATGCCTTTTCTTCTGTGTGTGTTTGTGCGTGTGTTTGCGTGTGTATGTTTGTGTGTGTGTGTGTTTGTGCGTGTGTGTTTTCGTGTGTGTGTGTTTGTGCGTGTGTGTTTGTGCGTGTGTGTTTGTGTGTTTGCGTGCATGTGTTTGTGTGTGTGTATGTGCGTGCGCGCGTATGTGTGTGTGTGTGTGTGTGTGTGCACGTGTGTGTGTGTGTGTGCACGCGTGTGTGTGTATGTGCGTGCACGCGTGTGTGTGTGTATGTGTATGTGTGTGTGTGTGTGTGTGTGTGTGTGTGTGTGTGTGTGTGCACGCGCGTGTGTGTATGTGCGTGCACGTGTGTGCGCTCCTTTTCTTTCTGCCATAAAGCATGTCAGTGCCTCAACCTCTGGAGCTTTAGGGGGGCTGCTGAACCTGCAGTGGGATTCAGTGTGTGCTCTTCATACACACTTACAGTGAGTCCTGCACATCACACCAATCCACACACACATACACACACACACACACACACACACACACACACACACACACACACACACACACACACACACACACACACACACACACACACACACACACACGGAGGGGGTGATACAGGAGTTTAGTCATGAGTGTGTTAACTGGGAGTGTGTGTATTTCACAGGCACCATCACAGACGTTCACTGCCAGAGGAGGTGTGTGTGTGTGTGTGAGGGAGTGAGGGGAACACCCCATCCAGGTGAAGGCAAGATGGCTGTCCTCTACTGGCAGTGATCGTGGGATAGAGGTCAAAGGTTAAGAAGCACAAGGCACCACACACCACACAGGGAAAGAAGACGGGCCACATGGAACTGCAAAGTCATTTATTTTATTTTAAAATATTTTTTATTATTCGGCTGTTTTTGTAGCATTTTATAATCTGAATAACTTTTCTTTCCATGCCACTGAGATCTGAGGCAGCTTCAACTGGTCATCACCACTTAACACTCCCTTAGAGGGCGGCCCCCTTACACACACACACACACGCACTCAAAGGGTGACCCTTTTGGTGGGCATCTCACATGCGTGCACACACACACACACACACACACACACACACACACACACACACACACACACACACACAGAGGGCAGCCCTCTACTGGGCATTACAAATGCATTAAATAAAACTCTGTTTCATAGTAGCTCTGAATCCAGAAATATTTCCAAATTTACAAAACATAAGGGTCTGAAATGGAGATGATGTTAGAGGAGGTGAAGCGGAGGAGGCGGGGGGGTGTCAGCGTCAGGCGGGGTGGAGAGCAGTGCATTCTGGGCCGCAACCCAACTACATGGGTTTGGCTCTGTTCAGCTAGTTCCAGATTCAACTGCTGTCCACACCACATCAGTTACAGTGTTAGCTAGGGGTAAGTGTGTGTGTGTGTGTGTGTGTGTGTGTGTGTGTGTGTGTGTGTGTGTGTGTGTGTGTGTGTGTGTGTGTGTGTGTGTGTGTGTGTGTGTGTGTGGGTGTGTGTGTGTGCTGG
>NC_063192.1:3624997-3627497 GCF_017589495.1 Alosa alosa | reverse complement strand
ATGATTTCAATCCGTGTTATTTGCTATTGTGGAACTATTTTTTCAGATACCTCACAACCGTGTATAAACTTCCACTCAATATTTGAGTCTGAAGTATAGACAGTAAAAGAAGGTCTCGCGGAAAGACTACAACCAAACGTAAACAGACCCCCTTTCCGTTTCCAATAGTGCAGTAATATTAACGAGCAATGAGTCTTCCAACAGAAATCAATGGGATTTTACAAAATGCCAAATAAAACACGACAGAAATTGTATTTCACTGCGCTACTTGTTTTGGAACATCAACGAACATCACTAACCACTCGGTGAGTTGCACGCTTTTGAAAACGAACGTTAAGGGTTGTTTTAAGGACATGTTTGTGCATGCCCATAGCCAGCCACTCTGAAACAGTGAAAGGCGATTCACAACGAGTCAGAAAGTCAAGACAGGACCCATCATCAAAATTTCAGTGTCCACCACTCTACTGTAGTTCATCCAAAGCAAACCAGAAAAGGGACTCAGTGCTAAATACAGGAATTATCCTTTCACTATACATATGCGTGTGCGGGTGTGTGTTTGTCTGTCTGTCAAGTCTGGAGTTTGTGTGATTCTTTGTGCTGGAGCCATTGTCCGGTCTGTACCATGGGTCTTTGGAAGGGATTGATAAGCATGACACAACTTTCCATCTCAGCTGTGTACAGTTATAAGCACCATATAAACATTCTGACCGGTCATCTGTAAACAGCTATAACAGTTATAAACACACACACCTACAGAGCATGCTTCTCTGTGTCTGAATGTTCATATGCTGCTTATACATGCTTATTAGGGGATCACAGCTCTAGTGTAAGACTAGAGAAGGGCTTACACACGTGCACGAACACACACACGCACACACACACTCCTGACTGACCATGGGGGCAAGGGGCGGGACAAACCACCAGTTGAGCCAATCAGAGGAGGGGGAGGGGTTGTCAGTCTGAGCTCGTCTTACCGACATGGCCCTGGGTGAACCCTGGCACTGCCGCTCCACGGAGCGACTTAACGCTCTGCTTTCCACACGCTGGGCCATTACGCTGCCCATCTGAGGAAACACACACACACACACACACACACACACACACACGGGTGCCGGTGCAAACACACACACACACACACACACATACACACACAGCTGCTGAGCCACAAAGCAAAGCTTATTTTCTCAGAAGACACGAACACAAAACCATTTACAGATCCACTCTGTAACACAAACATCACACACACACACACACACACACACACACACACACACACACACACACACACACACACACAGACACAGATACACACACACACACACACACACAGATCCAGATACACACACACACACACACTCATGCAGCCATCATCTACTGTGGCATTTCATAAACACACAACCACACTCTCACACAAACAAACACAACACACATCTCATGTCTGAACAACAATGCACCTCACTGGATACCCCACACACCATACAGAGAACCCCCCCTCCCCCAAAATAACAACAACAACAACAACAACAAATCAGCAACAAAACTACAACACATACACGAAAACAGAGCACAGCCCTGCACACACACACACACACACACACACACACACACACACACACACACACACACCCCGCACACACACACACAGACACACACACACACACACATACACAGACACAAACACAAACTGTACACACACGCACATTGCGCAGAGCTCTAGAGTGGAAACTGAACTGCTTTAAAATAAAGATGATCAAAGAAACATAACAGAAACAAAATTATTACAAATCACCATGGAAACAAAAGGAAACAAGAGCAAATGTGTTTTAGATTCTAATTTCCAGTCCATTACCACTCTCTTGCTTTCTGTGTGTCTTTGGCTCTAAGACACACACACACACACACACACACACACACACACAAATCAATGACAGAGAGACAGACAGATAAACATACTTAAACATACTAGAAGACAGACAGACAGACAGACGCATATGCACAAATACAGAAACACAAGGACACACACACACACACACACACACACTAGAGAGAAGTTAGTGATAGACAGCAGTGAGTGTTAAATGCTGAGTGACAGTGGTGAGTGAAGCTGAAGTGTCCATTAAGGACAGAAAGACAGCACACACACACACACACTAGAGAGAAGTTAGTGATAGACAGCAGTGAGTGTTAAATGCTGAGTGACAGTGGTGAGTGAAGCTGTCCATTAAGGACAGAAAGACAGCACACACACACACACACACACACACACACACACACACACACACACACGTATACACATATACACACAAGGACATACATATAGACCTAGGTGGAAAGCTGTTCTGACAGCAGAGGGTGTGCCTTGAAAATAACACTGTGTATTTTCATGTGTGTGTTTTCATGTGTGTGTGTGTGTGTTCTATCACACCCCCTGACACTTACAGAGACAACAGCTGGAACCTGACATCTTATTGGGTAAATGAGAGGGGTGGAGAGATGGAGA
>NC_063192.1:3609997-3614997 GCF_017589495.1 Alosa alosa | reverse complement strand
CCCAGACCAAAACCAATCAATACCAATATCCTCCACCAATACCACTGAGCAAACACACACACACACACACACACACATCTCACAAACTCACTTAGACACACACACACACACATAGACATCACATTGATCCATGCATTCGTGCCTAAGTATGTTGATACAATATTAAGCACCTGTATTGATCGAAAAGTACTTAGGACCAAGTTTCAGCCACAACAGTACATTCTGCAGGACAAACAAACACACACACACACACACACACACACACACACACACACACACCACCAAATGGCATCAGCAGTAAAAAACACACACACACACAAATACACACACACACACACACACATACATATCACCCAATAGCATCAGCAGTAAAAACAGAGGTGGGTGGGTGTGTTTGTATTCCGAAACACTGGTTAATATTTTAGAACTTTACCTTCAGCTCCCTCTGGTAGGCTCAGATCATAAGTGTGTGTGTGTGTGTGTGTGTGTGTGTGTGGAAGGGTAATGAAATTCAGCTGAACAGGCGGAATAACCGCTGGCAATGCCAGATATCGCATCACAAATACGACAAGCGACGGCCAACAAGCAAATCATGTCTACAGAATATGTGTGTAAGCTTTAGTGTGACTGAGCTGTGTGTGTGTGTGTCTGTGTGTGTGTGTGTCTGTCCCTGGCCTGAGAGAGTCTAGCGTCGGTGAGTCAGCTCTGTCTCTAAGCGTCACTCTCTATGCGGTTCCTCAAGGCGTTAGAGTAACTGACAAGCCATCACGTAACTTAACAGGAATGACAGGAATGTTGCCATAGCAACACAGGGACAGCTTAAAGGCAGGGCCTGCAGAATTACCTGCTGAAGCATGGGAATGAGCGTGCCTGGAGGACACACACACACACACACACACACACAGACAGACAGACACACACACACACACACACACACAGGCACACACACACGCACGCACACACACACGCACACACACACAACTTCTTTGACACTGATTAAACTTCACAAAACAGGATCTACTATATGTATGCATGTGAGAGGCACGGTGTGTATCTGCATGTGTGTGTTGGAGAACGAGAGAGAGAGAGAGAGAGAGTGTGTGTGTGTGTGTATGTGTGTGTGTTGGAGAGAGAGTGTGAGTGTGTGTGTGCCAGACATGAAAATGTTCTCTCTCTTACAAACACAAACACACACACACACATTCTCACAAACACACACATTCACACACACACCGACAGATTGACTTGACCCTGCTGGCTGTAGTTCAGGCAGGAAAATGAGGCTGTTAACTGGTTCTGATTTAGGCAATAAGGACGAGCAGGACTCTCTCCCTCTCTCCATCTCTCTCTCAGGACTCTATCTCTCTCTCCCTATTTCCCATATTCCATCTCTCTCTCAGGACTCTATCTCTCTCTCCCTATTTCCCATTCTCCATCTCTCTCTCAGGACTCTATCTCTCTCTCCCTATTTCCCATTCTCCATCTCTCTCTCAGGACTCTATCTCTCTCTCCCTATTTCCCTCTCTCCCTCGGGACTCTCGCCCTCTTTCCCTCTTCTTTCTCAGGACTCTATCCCTCTTTTCCCTCTCTCCCCCCCCCTCTCTCTCTCAGGACTCTCTCCCTCTGGCTACCCCTTTGTATCTCAAATTTTTCTCTCTCTTTCACAGGACTCTCTCTATCTCTCTCTCTTTCCAGGGTTGTTGTCAAGACCATCTTTGTTGAGTCCAAGACAAGTCCAAGTCCAGAACTAGTGGAGACCAGGCCAAGAGACCAGAGAACTAGTGGAGACTAGGGCTGCAGCTTTCGATTCTTTTTGTAATCGATTAATCTAGCACTTTATCGATCGATTAATCGATTAATCGGATAAACATTTTTTTGCATTTTTAAACAACCAAAACACATAATACATAACGAAAATGACATGGCTGTAAAATGATCAAGCAATTGGCACAGAGGTATTTATTCTAACTCCAACATTAGGCTACAAAACTAAGCCCATTTATTGCAATTTACCCATTTAGTGTTTTTAAGTATCAGTGCCATGAATTAAATAATGTTCAAAATGCTCTCTGTAAAATTGCAGCCTCTATTTTGCTATGGTAACCTAGCAACCTGTGTGTGTGTGTGTGCACGCGTGCGGTGCGTGAGGAAAGATGAGGGTGCATGCATGTGTGTGAGGGGTTCTTTTTTAGGCATACTGTCTTGCAATTGAACGTGAATAAGTTTACTTACTTAAAAACATCAAAGCTAAACAAGCTATCATGACATCGCTACAAATACAGTATGTGATTAAAATCAGCCAACATCAATGTAGGCTATAGGCTACGTAGATAGATGATAGATAGGCTAGATAGATTGATAAATAGCCTAGCCTACTTTATTGGCAGCTTGGTGAAACAGCATGGAGTGGATATTTAGGTTCAGATGCTTGTTCTTTTCCTTTTTGAGTATGTAATGATCCCAAAACTTTAGACATTATCTGCCATTTATGGATATCTTGACTCCACCATCGCGCCAGCTAAATTCAGAATGTACGATTCACGCGCTAGTGGTGTGCTTCCTGAACAACGGTCCGTGTGGAACAATCAGATCCCCTTGCCAGATAGTGCTGGCGTCATAGAAATTTATCGAGGCTTCGAGGCAGGTTTTTGCCTCGAGTAATTTTTGTAATCGAGTTATTCGAGTAACTCAATGAATCGTTTCAGCCCTAGTGGAGACCAGGCCAAGAGACCAGAGAACTAGTGGAGACCAGGTCAAGAGACCAGAGAACTAGTGGAGACCAGGTCAAGACCAAGTCCAAGTTTGAGTCCAAAATGAGAGATGACGAAATGAGTCGAAAAGCTAATTAGAGGGGATGCATCCCCTCTATTGAAATCCGGAGACTTCTTATTAGAGGGGATGCATCCCCTCTATTGAAATCCGGAGACTTATTATTATTACAGTGCATGAAAATGCACTGTACTGTTCTTCCTAGGCAACTTCTTCTACTTCTTCTTCTTCTTCTTATTCCGCTTACCACTTTTTCCGTACGCAATTTCTCTTGAACAGTTTAACTTAGAAACTTCATTCAAACTTTGTAACGTAGGTCTTCAAACAGATCGGGTTGGTATGACTTTTCAACTTTGAAACTTTTATACTTTTTAAACTATTAAATAAAAACTTTTTAAAAATCCCCATAGACTTAACATTGCTGATTGTGACATCATAATACGGCCGTTAAGCAATTAGAATCCTATGGCAGGTGTTCAGGCCAACTGGATCAACTGCCAGTCTCAGGCTTTAAGCATACAAACTGGCCTTATTAAGACTACACATCCTGTTCAACTGCTTCCTCTGCCAAAAAACTGTTTCAAAATAAAAGTCCTCACTACAATATTTCACTGTTAAACAATTTAACCCTTTAAACTACTGAACTTTTCAACTGTTCAGCCATTGTAACTGTTACTTGTCATCAACTATGACTCCTACCCACTGTAGCTAGTTAGCATGGTTAACATAGTTAGCATGTTAGCATAGTTAGCATGCTAGTTAGCATTTTTAACAAAACTGCTAAAAACGATTAGCTAAGTAACATGGTTAGCATAGTTAGCATGTTAGCATGTTAGTTAGCATAGTTAGCATAACTGCTAAAAATGATTAGCTAGGTTAGCTAAGTCACATGGTTAACATAGTTAGCATTGGTAACATGCTAGTTAGCATAGTTAGCATAACTACTAAAAATGATTAGCTAGGTTAGCTAAGTCACATAATTCATTAAACTTCCAGTCTGTCAACAACTTATAAACTATTTACCTTCAACTTTTAAACGGTCTACTTTTAAACTATCATTAAACTATCTATTAAACTAGCTGTCTATCAACAACTTTTAAACTATCTACATTCAGCTTTTAAACAGTCTACTTTTAAACTATCAACTTTTATTAAGCTATGCAACCACCATGTCTATCCTAGCATCACCGTAGTAACCATCTCTGTATTATCTGTTTTAACTATACATGATATTTTACATCACAACTTTAGCATTTTCATGCACTGGTAATTCCTTGGAATTGCATTTCTAGTTATTATTATTTTTCTTTTTACCTTTTTGTGTACGCTATTCAGCCCAAACCGCTGAACATACAAATATTGGTTCAAACACCGTTCCGTAGATCTTCCAAGGCTTTAACGTCCTATCCGTTTTTCATTTTTGAGAAGTTTATACTTTTTGAGATATTTGTAATTAAAAGTGTATTTTTCCCCTATAGACTTGAATGGGGGCTGTGATGTCATAATAGAGCCAGCTGCATGCGTTAAGTAGTTCTCAGAGCAGTTCCCAGGCTAATCAGAACACTGGCACAGGTGTCACCTGTGAGAAATCCAACTGTCTCAGGTTCTAGGCATACAATCTAGCTCTACCTGAACTACACATCCTGTTAAAGTGTTTCCTGTGTGTCAAAATAAAAGTCACAGCCATATCTCATGCATTCAGCATTATATCTCCATAACGGCTTGACGTACATGCTTCAAATTTGGTATGAGTGTTTTTATGGACTCAAAGGTGAAGTGAGTTGATGTTGGAGGTTGAAGGTCAAATGTCAAGATCAAAAACACCTTGAATGTGATATCTCAAGAATGCCATGTCACACAAGATTCAAATTTGGTTACTCCAAAAGCACCTTTGCAGGTATCACAATTACCCTACCAACCAGCTAGCAGCAAGCTCAACAGCCCCACCAGCACCCTAACCAGCAGATTGCATCCCCTCGTGTAATTCCTCGGAATTGCATTTCTAGTTGTCTATGCTACTTCCTTCCCTATAACTACCCAACTACTTCTGTTGATATTATGAGCTTCTACTTTTGCATGTAAAAGATGAGTTCTGTGATGTCAATACACAGCCATTATAGAGTTTGAATCAATTAGACCTTCTTGAGTGTAGATTTCTAATTTAGAAAACTAGATCTAGTTTTAAGAGTGTAGATTTCTAATTTAGAAAACTAGATATAGTTTTGAGCCCG
>NC_063192.1:3604997-3607497 GCF_017589495.1 Alosa alosa | reverse complement strand
TTTGTGTTTCTGTATGTGTGCCTGTGTCTGTGTGTGTGTGTGTATCTCTGTTTCACTCACACACACCTCCTTGCTCTTGTCATTTCTAATTTTCTTCGCCCTTTTCGGAACACATTTTCTACACAGTGAGACATAGAAAGAGATGCGTAGAGAGTGAGAGATTGTGTGTGTGTGTGTGTGTGTGTGTGTGTGTGTGTGTGTGTGTGTGTGTGTGTTTGTGCGTGTTTGTGTGTGTGTGTGTGTGTGTGTGAACTGACCTTTGTGGTGTTTTAACTCAGATGAACTCTTAGCTGGAGGACCACTGCTCTGTCTCTCTCTCTCTTTCTCACACAGTGTTGTCTCATATCAAACACTAACTCCGTGCACTTCACGGAAATGGCCATTGCATTTAAATATAACTTTATTGGTGTCCTCAATTCGACAGTGACATGGTCATACTGTGTCAAAACATGAACCGTTTATGTTATAACTTGCTTGTACCTCTGTAAAGTGTGTTTTCCATTGCTGCTGCTTCAGCTTTCTCAACCGCAATTACCACAAGTTTGAAAACGCTCCCTCCCCTTCCGCTATTTGGGCAAGATGGCGTCCGTTAAGGGCGAAAAGTGTCCAGCGTTGCACACTCAGCTTTTTGACCGTTATGAGTGCACCATCCGAACTTACAGCGACAACCGTGTCGTTGGAATTTTTTCGAGTGAACGCCCTCCCTCCCACTCAAACTGGGTATTGTAAGTGCAGAAGTACGCGATTTGAGACATAGTCTGTGTGTGCAGTGATATCTCACTAATAGTGGTCTGGCTGTTTGGCTGTTGAATCACTGAGGGCTTGTAATCTTAGTCTTAGTCATATTAGTGCCTGATACTCTCCTCTCTGTATACATATATCATTCTGTCTGACACACACACACACACACACACACACACACACACACACACAAGTGCATCGACAGACAAACCTTCTCTGTGCTGGTAGATATGAATGGTGTGTACATATGTGAGTGTGTGTGTGTGTGTGTGTGTGTGTGTGTGTGTGTGTGTGTGTGTGTATCTGAGCTGCAGGGGATGGCAGGCTAGGTTATATTACAGAAGGTTCTGTCCTTGGTTCCCCTTCTCTGCTGCTGAAGGACGCTAAGCCATCAGGAGGTCCACAATCACACACACACACTCTCTCTCTCTCTCCAGTCAATAGCCCAGCGTCAGCCTCTCATGTCACGTTCACATGAAGGTTAACCATGTTGCATCCCCTGTGGCCTTAAACACACACACACACACTCTGGTATACTCCACACTAACACCTCACTGTACTGCACTAATACACACTCAAGTCCACACCCCACACTAGCTGGCATGAATGAGAATAAGAGTTCAGCAGTCTGACAAGGTCAAGAGTCTGAGTTTGACGTATGAGGGATTATGTGTGTGTGTGTGTGTGTGTATTTTGAGAGCATGAGACAATCAGGATAGGCAGAATGTGTGTGTGTGTGGCGTGTGTGTGTGTGTGTGTGTGTGTGTGTGTGTGTGTGTGTGTGTGTGTGTTGAGCTAGGAAGAGAATATAAAGTGGATGAGAGTCTAGACCTCTACCCTGATGCGGAGCTTGTTTCTGGCGAGACATCAAGAACAGATGGGGGTGTAAGATCAGGAAGTTCAGTGGAGCGTCCTCTCTCATAACTCACTTCAATCTGGTTTTACTTAACTCTAATCAATGCCCTTTAATTACTGTATATTCTATTCTATTCTATTCCAGAGCCGTATAAAGCCTCTCTCTAGGGGTACGTTCGTGAATTCAATCTGACACACTCTGGACACTCTGAGAGTTGAAGCTCTGATTAAATACACAATAATTATGAATTTACGAACAGTTAAGTGTGCTCGGAGTAGCCTAGAAATCTGGACGCACCCTAGCGGCGGCAAATTAATTTGCTCAGCCTGTACGTCTAGTATCAAACCATAGGGTTTTCTATTGGCTGACGCCGTGGACCTCATCCAATCACAGCGCTCTATTTTGTTAGAGAGTCTTAAGGCGGGGTTAACAGGATAACGACAGTCCTGCGACGGTGAACAACAAGGAAGGTGGCTATGGTGAACGAAGAGCGGTTGTTTGAATCGGCGTTGGCGTCAACTTTGGAGGAGTTGGACTTGTGCTTTTCTTTGAAAGTTGAGCAACACAATGCACTTAAGTCATTCCTTTCAAGAAGGATGTATTTGCCGCTTTGGCCGGGATAATGGATATGGTCGTGGCGCTGGCCCTATTGCATGCCTAGGCAGTTTGAAAGACAATTCTCTGCCCGCCCCTTAGATTAAGCGAGGTGAATGGTTCGATGCCAGACTATACATTTCAATGATATAGGATGGCCCGCCAGGCTATGCTCGGAGCGCTCAGAGTGGCAATTTATGAACATAAACATCAAATATAAAGCTTTATATTCTATTCTACAGTATTCTATTCTATTCTATTCTATTGTCTGTTTTGTCACATCTTTCCAAAGCACCAAACATATAGACT
>NC_063192.1:3589997-3594997 GCF_017589495.1 Alosa alosa | reverse complement strand
CTCTCTACCCCTCTCTTCTCTCTCCCTCTCCCTCTCTGTATCCCTCTCTCTTCTCTCTATCCCTCTCTTCCGCTCTAGTCTCCCTATTCAGCTGAACAAAGACAAAGCTGAAGTAACTATATTTGGTGAAAAGGAGAGACTGGCACAAAAGGGCTTAGAGCAAAGGATTCAAATTATTGGTGTCTTAATTGACAGTGATCACAATTTGAACAGCCACTTGAAAGCAATAACTAAATCAGCTTTTTACCACCTCAAACACATTGCCATTTGTTGCCAAAACATGATTTAGAAAATCTCCTTCATGCATTTTCATGCATCTCCAGCAGGGTTGATTATTGTAATCTATCACAGGCCTTCCTTAAAAGACTATCAAAGCTTCAGGTGACGCAATATGCACCAGCTGGGGATCTCACAGAAACTTAGGCTTATTTACTTATTAGACGTATTTACTGTACACGTGGCCGGCTATTTTCATAAACGGACATTTCACCCTCTCCGTTTTCAAAAATAGCATCATGCACACCTGTCAGTTTTCAGAAAAGTTTTTGTTTTTATATGCCATCAAGAGCATGCCAAACCTGTAGGTGGCAGTGTAACAACAAGCTCAAGCCCATGTTAGCCAATCAGAATCCCGAAAATAGCAACAGACCACTTCCTATTTGTCTTTTAAACTGTATTTGGAATTGCAAACAGATGAAAAGAGTTTGCGCCAACATAAATGCAACTGCTACTCTGAATGTAAAACCTCCATTTACGTCTAAATGACCGGGTCAAATGCAGAAAAATATCACCGGTTGCATCGTTGTCATCTAACACCACCTTAAATCACTGACCACATTCTCAAATCCTGGCTGAATTGGATGTGCCAGTGTGCGCCAGCAGGTGTGCGATCCCCAAACCCAGTGCAAGGCTATGCGGACGAGATGAGAGTGTCATGTCCAACATGCTCCTCTGCACAGATGAGCTCATGAGGTGGTCAGGTTTGGACATCAAACATACAGAATGTGCTGCATTCTATGAAAAACGCAGCGGAAGAAATAGATGGTATAAATCAGTCTGACAAACCCCCTGCCTTCTCATTAACGCAGAAACCTATCCGACTGTATGAGCGTCACAACACATTTCCTTATCTGGGCCATCAATGTAATGTCAGCGGCGATTGGGAGGAACAGATCACAGAGCTGTGTCACGAGTACACCCAAAGACTTGGACTGATTGATTCTGCCCCTCTCCCCATAAGGATGAAAATTGAGACCATCAGGCTGATCGCAGCAGTTAAAATCCAACAGCTGGTGTGGAAATGGCTTTGTCTCAACAGCCGCACAACTCGGGACATTATCTTCCAGACGGGGGTCCCGGCGTCCCGAACATCGAATGGCTTCACCGCACTTCCAGAACAGGACATCTACAGCGTCGCAAAATCCCTGCTGCTTCCACAAGCGAGTCCCAGCTTCTTGGGTTCAAACTAAAGCAGAACGGAGAGTTGGACATCAGAGCAGCCGGATTCGGAGTGTGCTCTGACTGGCTGGATTTAAATCACCTCTGCCACCGCACGAGCTGTCCTGGCTGGGACCCAACGGAGCAGTAGTCACAATATAATCACAGACCCGCTGGTTTCCACCCTGGCGATCTCCACACAGACAATGCACCCCACCAGCTTTAGATTAAACATGCAAGATCTTCAAATCTTCACCTCAAACAGACCCAACATGGACTGCACTGGACGGGCCTCAGACTGCAAGGAAAATTAGCATTACTCCAATTTGCTGACCACTCAGTGTCTCATTCTGTCCTGACAACCCCTCTATCTCAGGTGACATCCTAATATGCAAGACTGCAATGTCTACTAGGCCAACTAGGTACAATCCAGTAACATGGTATAATCCAGTAGCCATGTAGACCTGTCATCTTGTCAGTGTCTCTTCCCAGAGTATTTGGATCTTGTTTTCCTTGCTTGTCTTTTGGATCCAAATAAAACCATTCAAATGTGTGTGTGTGTGTGTTTGTGTCTTCTCCTCCCCCTTTCTCTCACAGCATCTGTTTGTCCATTACCCCTCTCTCTAGTCCTCTCCTGCCTTCTCTCCATCCCTCTCTCTCCTCTCTCTCTCCTCTTTCCTCTCTCCTCTCTCTTTTCCTCTCTTTCTTCTCTCTCTCTCTCTCTTTTGCGTTCTCCTCTCTCTGTCTCTCTCCATCCCTCTCTCCTTCTCTTTCCTTTCTCTCTCTCTCTCTTTTCCTCTCCTCTCCAGGACTCCTGATGAATTATGGGAAGAGTCAGGTTCTCCTCTACAGAAACTCTCTATGATGTATGGGGCCTTGGTTCCTCCAGTTTCCCTGAGTTTGCACATTTTAAACACACACACACACACACACACACACACACACACACACACACACACACACTCTCTCTCTCTCTCTCTCTGTCTTTATTAGTGTGTGTGAGTGTGTGTATGTGTGTTGGTTTGTGTAAGCAGTGCATTCTCCCCCTGGTATTCATGTGAAGATGCTTCTAACTAAAGCTCTTCCTGAGACGTCCATTCTCTGATGGTTATGACTTTCCAAAGCTTGCATACAGTATGGTTTGCCTTCATGCAGCCTGGTGTTTGGAATCATATTTTCTTTTAAGTGTGTGTGTGTGTGTGTGTGTGTGTGTGAGAGAGAGAGAGATAAAGAGAAGGAAAAGCCACATTCCTTTAGCACGTTTCTAACACACACACACACACGCACACATGCACGCGCACACACACACACACGCACACGCACGCGCACACACACACGCACACACGCGCGCCTGTGCGAAAACCCTGTGACCCTACGAGGGAGACCAATGTGATGGTGGCGGTGGTTGCCATGGTGGCTTGAGGGGCGGGTCCTTACCTTTATCCAATGAGGCATCAGGTGACCCAAAGTCCATGAAGCTGCTGATGTCACTCCTGTAGCAGAGGTCAGTGACCGGCTTCTGACGGGCATGACCCAACGAGTCTGGAAGTGAGGGAGAAAAGGAGGAGAAGAGAAAAGAAAGAAACGATGTTAGAGGAAGTTGGAAGATGAAGTGGGGGGAGGCAAACAGATTTTAGGACAATCTAAAGAATCCAGAATTGTTATCTTCATTTAGATTAGCTAACCATCATCATCATCTCTCTCTTGCTCTCTCTCTCACACACACTGCTCTCAGTAGGACAGTCCTCGAGCCAGGGGACCGCAAGCCAGACCTGTCTCTATGCCAACCTCTCTGCTCTCACTGTCTAGCTCCCCCCTCCAACAAAAACGACTTGCTGCCGCCCGATGTCGTGGAGCGACAAAAACGACTTGCTGCAGCCCGATGTCGTGGAGCGACAAAAACGACTTGCTGCCGCCCGATTTCGTGGAGCTGTAGGCTGTCATAGTCCAGCGCCAGCTTGGACATTAATGTTACATCTCACCGCAAAACAAAAGTAAACAGACACACACTGTAACCATGGCAGCACACAATAGAACTGTAGAACTTTGAGTTGATATCCAGTCAGAGATCTTCATAGATCAGTGGTCAGAGTACACAATGGCGTTTCAACATTTTTGATGTACACAACACACTCTGCGACATCCGAGCAAACAGAAGTTGTGTCGCTTTTACGTCATATTTTGTACTACTGGACTAAACATTGGCCTTTTCTCTTTCTTTCTCATACTGTCACTATGCTCTCTCATCTCTCTCATCTTTTCTATCCCTCTATCACTGCTCACTCATCTCTCTCATCTTTTCATCTCTTTCTGTTCATCACTTTCTGTTCATCCTTCTTGGTTCTAAATCTTTTCCTTTTAATTTTCTCTCTTCAATGTATTCCAATGAGGTGCCATCCAATTGAATTTGCTTGATTAGCATAACAACAGACTGACAAACAGATAAACAAATGTGTTGTTTACCTCACTCTCTGTCACACACACACAAAAACAAACACACACAGTTTAGCCTCAAACCTATAACCTTCCCTAAATCTGACACCTCACCACATTTCTCCAGAGTTCTCTCTATTTCTGTCCTTCGCTCTTCCCTCTCTCTCTTCCTGTTCTCTTCCCTTTCTCTCTCTCTTCCCTCTTCCCCCTCTTTCTCTTCTTTCTCTCTCTCTTCCCTCTTTCTCCTCTCCCTTCCCCCTCTCTCTCTTCCACCTCTCTCTCTCCCTCTCTTTCTCTCTCTCCATCTAATCCCTCTTTCACCCTGACTCCTCTCTGCTCTCCATCTCTCCCACTTCTTCTCATTTTCCCTCTACCTCCTACTTTCACTTTCTAGTTCATTCTTTTACCCTCTCTCTTCTCCTCCTTCCATCTCTCTCTCTCTCTCCATCCATCTTTCAGACCCCCTCCAGTCTTCTTCCCCTTTCTCTCTCTCTGTCTTCTACTCTCTCCCCCTCTTTCCCTCCCGTCCTTCTTTCCCTCTTTCACTCATCACACACTCACTACTGTACACTCTCTGTCGCTCTCTTTCTCTCTATCTTTTCATCCTCCTCTCTCTCCCTTCTCTCCTCTCTCCCCCTATCCTCAATCAGCTCAGTCTGAGACACAACAGAGGGAGAAAGAGGAGTGATTAGGAATCCAGTGGTCAAGAGGAGTGATTAGGAATCCAGTGGTCAAGAGGAGTGATTAGGAATCCAATGGTCAAGCAAAAATAAACACACACACACACAAATGGGTAAAACACACACACACACACACACACACACACACACACACACACACACACACACACACACTTCTCTAGGCATGTGCATATTTCATATTTCTGCTTGTCAGCATTCATGACACATTGGCACTTATGCCTTCTTTGACACAGACACAGCCTTCTTTGGCCTCTTTAATCCTTACATTCTGATACATACACAATCATATCTACATGCATACACTCATATACACACACGCACACACACAATTCTCAATGGACCTGAAGGAGCACACCTGTCACACACTCTGACAGAATGCTCCACACACTCTCAGTCTATTCTGATGGAAATACAGTGAAGGTCAACTTT
>NC_063192.1:3549997-3557497 GCF_017589495.1 Alosa alosa | reverse complement strand
TTTTGGGTTGGAGTGTTTAAAGTCTAAATCCTGAAGCTTGCACTGTCTGTGCTGATTAGCATGAAAGCAGCAGCTGAGGAGAGTCCGTCCTCACACTGTAATAAGCTTAGAAGGAGAGAGAGAGAGAGAGAGAGAGAGAGAGAGAGAGAGAGAGAGAGATGGAGGGAGAGAGAGACAGTGAAAGGACAGGACAGAGTGAAAGAAAATGAGAAAGAATGGATATATAGAGAAAGAAAATGGAGAGAGAGAGAGAAAGAGAAAGTTAGGGAGAGAAAGACAAGGAGAGGGAGAAAGAGAAAGAGAGAAAGTTAGGGAGAGAAAGAGAGGGAGACTGCAACAAACTTAATTAACTCTTCATCTGCCTCCAGAACACACTGGTGTCAAACACACACACACTCTCAATGTAAACACACACTAGAGATCCTCTCGCACACACACACATACACACACACACACACAGGCTCTCTATTCTGACGGAGAGAGCTCAGGAACTCTGCAGTGGATTATTCTAGATGTCAGGGGATGAGAACAGCGTTCTGGGTTCCGGGTCAATAGCAGGAGGTGAGAATGTTCTAGATTGACACAAGTGTGTGTGACCCTGTAGGCAAAACACACACATCAGCTGTTTCCCTGCGAACCATCACACATGACCACATCACACACTCACCAGGAGGGACGCAATGTGTGTGTTCATTTCCCTGCTGGAGACTGGGCCAGTGGTTTCTTTCTCTCTCTCACTCTCTCTCTCTCTCTGTGTGTGTGTGTGTGTGTGTGTGTGTGTGTGTGTGTGTGTTTTACTGCCCTGCTGAGAAGTGCGGCAGTGGGGTGTGTGTCCATATGTTTTCTTTACCCTGCTGAGAAGCCATGCAATGGTTTGTGTGTGTGTGTGTGTGTGTGTGTGTGTGTGTGTGTGTGTGTGTCACATCGTATCCACCATTCAGTGATTACTAGGAGAGGGGCACCAGTGTGTGTGTGTGTGTATGTATGTGTGTCACTGATAACTAGGAGAGAGTACTGACTGGTCTCTTGCAGAACTGAGAGGAGGTTCTACTGAGTACTGAGAGGGGGTTCTAAGTGAGTAGAACTGAGAGGGGGTTCTAAATGAGTAAAACTGAGAGGATGTTCTAAGTGAGTAGAATTGAGAGGAGGTTATAAGCGAGTAGAACTGAGAGGGGGTTCTAAGTGAATAGAACTGAGAGGAGGTTCTAAGTGGACCCCTGTCGAATTCCTCAGGTGTAATTGGTTGACTGACCTCACCACTCACCACGCCCCCTTCTCTAAGGTGTGAAGACTGTACTCCTGGGTCACTGGGAGGGGTGTGTGTGTGTGTGTGTGTGTGTGTGTGTGTGTGTGTGTGTGTGTGCACGCTGCCTGAGGTATGGAGGTCAGTGGGTCTCATATAGCCACACTAAATATAGCACCAGCCAATCAGAGTGAGCCATCTCCAATCTGCCACTAACACACACATTCACACACACACACACACACACACACACACATTCCTGATTTGTGCATGGGTAAACTGATGACCTGACCTCACTTTTTCATTGGCAACTCATCTACTTCTGTAAGATCACAAACAAGTCTTTGTGTGTGTGTGTGGTCTGTGTGTATGTCTGTGTGTCAGTGAGCTTATATGTCTAAATCAGCACATGTCTGACATCCCAGCATAGAAAAAAATGCTTATAAATCTCTCTCTATAAATAAAATATAAACGATAAAACGATAGCGATATGTATCGCAATAGACATGTAATCGATATCAATAAAAAATACGTTCGATAGAACATTCATAATTAAAAGCAACACACACCTCCTGCCTAACGTTGTCCATAAATAAATAGGCTAAATATACCTTGCATTGTAGTATGTCAAACTCTACCAGAGTAGGCGATAGAAGTAGGCCTACCTCAACACAGACTCTCCTTGCCCCAGGCTCTCTCCTCTCAACAGGCGATCCCTCCCCTCAGCATGCACATGTAACCCAAACATTAATCGTAAGACGACTGGCTAAATTGCTATTAAATCCGGGTTAGCATCATTAGCACGCTGCACTTAATTTGTTCAAAACTGTTGCATTCTAATTGACTGCTAAGTTCTAATCATCTCAATCCCGATGCAAATGGAAAAGTATTTTAAGACTCAAACGGGCCTGTCCCAAGGAGAAAAAAAGTATTCATTTGAAACTTAAACACACGTAGGGAAACTGAACAGTCTAACCAGACTATGATAAACTAGCAAATTAAGCTAACGTTACTTTGTTTACAATATTTCCAGGCTTCAACCAGTGCTGCTTTTCATTCAGACTTATCTGCACATTTATTTATTTGAGTGTTTTTCATGATTGTGTTGCCATTTCTTTTCCCTGTTTGCTTTGATTGATAACTGAGGTGATTAAAATCAGAGGAAGGTTAAGTTTAAAATAAAAGTGGCTATTATGTCTATGTGTGAGCTCACCAAGTGCGAACCAGCCAGGATGCTAACGTCACCTACAGGAGCCCAGATAACCAATAATAGCCTTGCTAGCTTGCGATTTTACTTCACCAGGCGTGAAAAAACCTTGGAATCTGAATTGAAAACAACGTTTACAACCAAATACATTTATAGAAATTATCTCCATAGGCTACAGGTTCGAATATAAAGAGATCCCTAAAATTCGTTCGAATATCTTTAATTTTTAAAATAATCGAATTATATTCGAATAACGAAGTTCGGATTCAAAGCCCTAGTGTAGGGTGACCAGACGTCCCCGGTTTCCGGGGACAGTCCCCGATTTCGGTGACCTGTCCCCGGCTGGAGCTGTCCCCGGAAAAGTCCCCGGTTTTCACTGTGACTGACAGACCCGAAATAAAAAAGAAAGAAAGAAAACACTGACCAAACGCATAGTTCGCACCCCTTCACAAGACAGTCTCAAGCTAGTCAAAGACATAGGTCAAAGCAAGCGCACAGACCTCAGAAATGTTCTAGAATACCCATATTTCTGGTCTGCTATTTCGTTAGTGGAGTAGCAGCGCCAGAATCTTGAAATGAAACCACTTGTGCAGGGGATTTATTAAACTAACGCCATCACTTAACGTGCCAGCTGCTCAAATCCAGGTAAAACTAAAATTGGCGGAGTAGACTACCGTCACACAGACAGCATACATCCCATAATACGCAGATATCAATGAACGGCCGAATCTAAGCTTTCCAATGATATTAGCACCAAGTTGCTGTGATAAATGGTTCAAAAAAAATTTATAATTATGTTATGTGTGTGTGTGTGTGTGTGTGTGTGTGTGTGTGTGTGTGTGTGTGTGTGTGTGTGTGTGTGAGAGAGAGAGCGTTTATCAGCAGTTTTCAGTGAACACACAGCTGTGACATGGCTATTGTCAGTGTTTGTGAGTTTGAGTATGTGTGTGTGTGTGTGTGTGTGTGTGTGTGTGTGTGTGTGATGAGAGAAAGAGAGAGAGAGTAAGAGAGATAGTGTGTGTGTGTGAGAGAGAGAGAAAATAAAGAGAGAGAGAGAAGATGAGGGGCCCTCTGCTGCCTTAGCAGCACAATTTATCTTAACATGTGAGGATCTGAGGGACTAAAACAAATTTGTGCTGTGATACACACACACACACACACACACACACACACACCCTCCTATTACTACTCTTGTTCTTTACTGCTGTGAATTCTAGCTTTTGCAACACTGTTCCCATACAGACATGGTAATAAAGCAACTTGAATTTGAATTTGAGAGAGTGTGTGTGTGTGTGTGAGAGAGAAAGTAAGAGAAAGAGGAAGTGTTCTGTGTGTGTGTTTAGATCTGACAGCAGTAACAGCAGTAACAGCAGTGCTGCAGCAGTGGTTGGGAGAGGCATTACATCACCATGGAAACTTGCAGGGAGGAATGTGTGATGTCACTTCAAACATCAACACAATGGCAAGAGAGGATGCAACCATGCAACGCCTTTACAACACATACACACACACACACAAATACTAACACACACACACACACACACACAGAAACAGACACACACACACACACACACACACACACACACACACACACACATGCACACACACACAAACAGACACACACAAACAGACACACACAAACAGACACACACACACACAAACACACATACATACACACACACACAACCACACACACAATCCAACACAGTGAACAATCCATGTGATCTGATGCCCGATGCCCATTGTAAAAGCACCTTAATACAGGTGCCACACCAATTCATCCACAAAAACAATTCAAGCACAAAACAGAAAGAAACAATTCTTCCAAACTCAGAGCAATTCAGACCGATCCTCAATACACACACACACACACACACACACACACACACACACACACACACACACACGCACACTCTCTCACACACACACACACACACACACACAGTGCGAAATCCATGCGATCAATAGCACAACATGAAGCCAACAAGAGCGAATGGCCCAGTGAACACTGGACAGAAAGGGCTACAAAAAGACACACAATAATCTGTGTCTGTGTGTGTGTGTGTGTGTGCATACGTATGTGTGTATGTGTGTGTGTTTGTGTGTGTGTGCGCGCACACATACGCGTGTGTGTGTGTGTGTGTGTGTGTGTGTGTGTAAAAAAGCCATTCAATATTTCTGCACCCCTGAATCAATGACAAACAAGCCAAGCACTGATTATACACACCCCACATACATCCACATAACACTATTTCCTCTTAAACTGTGTGTGTGTGTGTGTGTGTGTGTGTGTGTGTGTGTGTGTGTGTGTGTGAGTAAGAGAGAGAGAGAGAGAATGTCTCTGTATGTCAGTGTGTGTGTGTCAGACAGAGAAAGGCAGAGAGAGAGAGAGAGATAGAGAGTGAGAGAGAGAGAGAGAGAGAGAGATTATGCCTGTGCGTGTGTGTGTGTCTAAGGTCACTACCTCTGCTCATAAAACACTAAATGCCACAGTGCTGCCCAGGGACTTGTGGCCACTAAAAAGAGTCTGGACTCTTAGTCTTAGACTGTACACCGAATTGCTCCTGCAAAGCTATGCAGCCTACACACACACACACTCAAACACACACAGAACCCCCCCCACACACACACACATATATAATTTTTTTAAATTGCGTCTATGTGTACACACACACACACACACACTGTACAAACTCACAGACATTTACACACCCGCACGCACACAAACACACAAGCACGCACGCACGCACAAACACGCATGCACGCGCACGCACACGCACACACACACACACACACACCAGCAGACAGAGATGGAGAAGATTAAGGATCACATAGAAACCCGTAAACAGACTCCCTTTGCTCATCTCAGCTTCACACACACACACACACACACACACACACACACACACACACACACACACACACACATAGACACAGACACACACACACACACATCATCTCTTAAATTATTTAACAATGAATGAACTCAAAAAGGACAAGAAGGGATAGGAGTGTGTGTGTGTGTGTGTGCGTGTGTGTGTGTGTGTGTGTGTGTGAGAGAAATCATTCACCTCCTCCAATCTGGTCACCCTCACACTTCCTACACACCAAGATGCACTCCAGGCAGAGTAACACTTTCAACGCGCGCACAGACACACACACACACACACACTCTCTCACACACACACACAAACACACACACAGGCACTCTAACCGCTTCAGATCCACTCTCTTCCTGTCACTCTCTCCAACTGTCATTCTCTCCCTGACACACACACACACACACACACACACACACACACACACACAGACACTCTCTGCGAGTCCTACCGTGGGAGATGTGCGTGGGGCTGTTGTCGGCCGGCGGCGTGGCGGCAGTTTCCGCGGCGCCCAGCTGTGCGAGGCGGCGGCTGGTGGCGGTCAGCTCGGAGCGCAGGTTGCTGACCTCCTGACTGGCCGACTGGACGGCCGCGTCGATGCGCTGGGCCAGCTGCTTGTTGTCCTCCATCATCTTCAGGATCTTGGTCTGCGAGCAGCAGGGCACACACACGCGGACACACACACACACACACACTCCGTCATGGTCCGCCCACCGGCATCGGGGAGACACAAACACACACCAAAAAACACAAAATGAAAAAAAAAGGAAAAAAAGACAATCAAAACTCCAGCAGGAGGTGAAGGACAGTCAAAAAGTGTGTGTCTTCAGCTTCAGGTTTGTTTATCTCGTGTGCGCTGTCCAGTCTTTTGGTGTGTGTGTCCCTTGTGTGTGTCCTCTCCTGGTGTGTGTCTCTTCTCCGCTTTGCTCTCCTGTGTTGTCCCGGTGTGTGTGACTCTCCTCTCCTGTGCTGTGTGTCTTCTCTCTCTTTGCTCTCCTCTCCCGGTGTGTGTGTGTGTGTGTGTGTGTGTGTGTGCTCCCAGATCCTCCAGCAGCAGCAGGGTTAGCGCCAGCGTTAGCGTTAGCGTCAGCAGCAGTGTAATCCACACAGAGTCAAACTGAATAAAGACATGTGCCTGCTGCCAAGCCGTGAGTGAAAGAGGCACCCGTGCACGTTACAGAAGTCTGTGTGTGTGTGTGTGTGTGTGTGTGTCGGTGCGCGTGTGAGTGTGTCTGTATGAGTTGACAAGCACACGCAGATTGGGAGAGTTCCACGCCTGAGCGTGTGTGTGTGTGTGTGTGTGTGTGAGTGCTCTCCGTGGCTGTGCTCGCAGACAGCACACACTGCAAGAGGAGGCAGCAGGCTGCTTTTTAAATGGAACGTACCATCTGCTGAGTAACACGGGGGAGCACACCAGAATGAGCCAGTCCACAGAGGAACACTCTCACACTTACACTCTATATGATCTCTAGCTCTCTCTCTCTCTCACACACACACACACACACACACACACTGTGTCTGTTTCACATATAAAACCCACATACATACCAATTTGTCTTGGGTGCGCACACACACACGCTTCTGTGTCTTATGCACAACATCACTCAACATGGGACAGACTGTGGGAATGTTATGCAGACTTTCTGCACTTTAAAATCTCATAGACTCAAGAGTAAAAGCCTTGCACTCTCTCTCTCTCCCCCTCTCTCTCTTTCTCTCCTCTATAGAGGCCTAGGTGATCTTTCTCTCTCTCTTTTCTGGAGTGATATGTTTTCTCTCTTTCTCTCCACAGAAGAACACTATGCTTTCTCTTTCTTATATCCTTCTCACTGCTAGTCCACTCTCTCCCTCTCTCCTCCCTCTCTCCCCCCTCCCTCTATCCCCCTCCCTCTCTCCCTCTCTCCCCCCTCCCTCTCTCTCTCTCCCCCTCTCTCTGTCTTCATTACTTATTCAGGGCTTTGTCCTGTCCTGCTCTGGCCTGCACAGGAGGGGCACAGAAGGGAACGGAAGAGGAGAAACCTAAACACACACACACACATACAGAGAGAGGGAGAGAGAGGGAGGGAGAGAGAGAGAGGGAGAAAGAGAGAGAGGTAGCACTAGGTAGCACCAGGTAGGTACTTTTACCCTTACCTTGGTCTAGTAATTACTGCATCAGGATGGCGGTGAAT
>NC_063192.1:3524997-3544997 GCF_017589495.1 Alosa alosa | reverse complement strand
TGTGTCTTTGAATCCCACCCCTCAGGAACCTGTTTGTCCTGCTCTGACATCCTGCGATGTTCCCCTGTCTGGAACAGGAACTGAAAGCACATTACTGGTGAAGAGGGGGACCCTTTAGTGCGCAACACGCTCCAGGGAGGTGTGTGTGTCATGATAACACAAGGTGACAGAATCACATGCTTTCTGTCACACACACATTCTGCCACACACACACACACACACACACACACACACTTCCTCAGTGCCACTGTGAGAAAATACTCGCTGCCAGAGCTGCCAGCTGGCAAAGATGTGTCACACCCTGAGGGAAGAGGATGTGTGTGTGTGTGTGTGTGTGTGTGTGTGTGTGAGTGTGTGTGTGTGAGGGGTGGAGAGGATAGGAGACATGAAAAGCTGCAAGATGTTCCAATGCTCGAAGGAGGAAGTTGAAGCAACAGAAGAACATCTAAGGCCAAAGAGGGGTGCAATCAAACAGGAGCACGGAGGTGTGTGTGTGTGTGTGTGTGTGTGTGTGTGTGTGTGTGTGTGTGTGCGTTTGTGAGTTTGAGTATGTGTGTGGGAGTTTGAGTATGTGTGTGTGTGTGTGTGTGTGTGTGTGTGTGTGTGTGTGTGTGTGTGTGTGTGTGTGTGTGTGTTATGACTATTTGTACATGAATGAGTGTATGGTTAGATCAGAGAGTGACAGTGGATTGTCAAATCAGAAGTGACACTTTTCACACACACACACACACACACACACACACACAGAGAGAGAGAGAGACAAACACCCACGCACAAACACACACACACACACACACACACACACACACACACACACACACACACACACACACAAACTCCCCCTCAAACTGGCAAGGATTTAAACTGAGTTAGTGTATTAACAAGGCCTCTGCCTATATGCCACAGTGCAGATAGCAGCCATAGCCACAAGTCGACTTTGAAAAGCAATTATTAGTGTGGGGCCACACACTCATTAAAGGCTCCGTATAGGGCCACACACTCATTAAGGCTCCATATAGGGCCACACACTCATTAAAGGCTCCATATTGGGCCACACACTCATTAAAGGCTCCATATAGGGCCACACACTCATTAAAGGCTCTGTATAGGGCAGGGGTGTCAAATATAAGGCCCGGGGGCCAGATCAGGCCATCCAGCAGGATTCATGCGGCCCCCCCCAGATGTTTTGGGTAGGAAGAGAAAATTAGAGAAAAAACAGATATTCACATCTAGTTGTCTTCAACAATGTGTAATAAGCTAGCCTGGCTAGCGCCACCACTTCTCAATGAGACGTGGTCTGGGAACCAAACGTTCATTTTCTCGTATTTGAAAAAAATGCCCAGATCCGTTTATTGGGTGCCACGGATGTCTATCAAATGTGTCTGTGCATAGCTCATCATCGTCTTGCTTTCCCACCTGTTCTGTGATTGGTTCCCTATCTCAGGCGAAAATTTGCTCCATGGTCTCCAGGCTGCCTTAGCAGTGTGAATCAAATCGCGCGCAAGGCAGCATGGGAACACCCAGGCTAGTAATAAGCAATATCTCTATGATATGATAAATTGATTAAACCATCCTTAAGAAGGAAGTAGCTGAAAAAACTGACTTGGAAGTAGGGTATTTTAAGCAGTATGTGACAGTAGTACAGGATTTGTACTAGTTTGCTCATAAGTGGGCATAGTAAAGAAGCAAATCATCTAACAGCACTCTGATACCCATGCAGAGAGATGATAATGACCACGACAATGATGGCTCCCATGAGGTCTCATTCCAACAAGTCCGGCCCACTGCCTGATATGAGTTTGACACCCCTGGTATAGGGCCACACACTCATTAAAGGTGCCGGGCGGGGCCACACACTCATTAAAGGTGCCGGGCGGGGCCACACACTCATTAAAGGTGCCGGGCGGACATGTTGTGACGACTGGGCGCTGGTGTCCAATGGACCTGATCCGGGCCCGGTGCAGAGGTTCTGCAGATAAGACGGGCCCGGTGCAGAGGTTCTGCAGATAAAACCAAATCCTTCATGCTTGCTGACGGAGCAGGAAAGGCACATCAGGGCAGGAAACCCAGGCGGCCGTCTCCCATGGTAACCATGGGGTTTCTGTGGGTGTCAGGGGGGAAGCAGTGGACTCTTATCCATGAAACCATTATGCAGGAAACACACACACACACACACACTGACAACCATTTTCCAAGGCACACACACATACACACACACAACGGTCATTTTTCCAAGAATGTTGCTCACACCGCCCACCATACACACACACAAACACACATCAGCATAAAATCTGTTGTTCTGGAAAAGGTTTGTCATACTGCCTACTCACTGATGCCCGAGAAAGAGAAAGATAAACTAGAACAGGACTTGACCAGTAGCTGAACATATGTAAACTCTCTCTCTCACACACACACACACACACACACACACTGCCTGAAACCTGACGCCTGACGACCTTTTGAGAGTGGTTCTCAAACCTTTACCAATTTAACACACACACATACACACAGAGGGAGAGAGAAGCATGCTCAAACACTCCCGCTGTGGTGCAGGGAGGGATGCAGCTGCTCCTGCAGCCAGAGAAAGGGCATCTCTGCTGGGCAGCGTGAGATGAGCAGCAGCCCTGTCTCTGGAGCTCTGGAGCTGCTGCAGCAGTGGACACTAGACTCATGTCACGGTCGAACGCTCCAACACTCCAGCTGATTATACTGCTGTGGGCTACCATGAGGAGAGAGAGTGAGAGAGAGAGAAAGAGAGAGAGGAGAACAGCAGCAGAGTGTGGATAGACAAGCAAGCATGCAAGTTTGTGCGTTGCTGTGTGTGTGTGTGTGTGTGTGTGTGTGTGTGCGTGTGTGTGTGTGTGTGTGTGTGTGTGTGTGTGCTTTGTGAGTTGCTGTGTTCTTGTGTGTGTGTGTGTGTGTGTGTGTGAGTAGGAGTGGGATATCAGATGAGATACTGAATCCAGCACAGAGGTTCATTGATGTAGAACAGACAAAGACAGAGATAGAGAGAGGGAGAGAGAAAGATAGAGAGAAAGAGAGGGAGACAGATAGAGAGAGGGAGAGAGAAAGATAGATAGAGTGAGAGTGAGAGGGGGAGAGAGAGTCAAAGAAATAAAGAGTGCAGTCACAGAGAGGAGGAAGCAAATGGACTGAGAAAGGAGGCGAGAAGACAAGCCCCCATTCACAGAGCCACTGTGTGTGTGTGTGTGTGTGTGTGTGTGTGTGTGTGTAGATGTTTATGTATGTGTCAATTCTTAGGAAGATGGACAGTGATTGTGCTTGTGTATGTATGTATGTATATAATCATGTGTATCTACAGTATGTTTGCATGTGTGTGTGTGTGTTTGTGTGTGTATGTGTGTGTTCTATCTGTGTCTACCATAAATGTGTCTACGACACTGTAAGAATTCCATGATGCAACAACCACACACACACACACACGCACGGCATTAAAGGTACATCTCTAAAATGGTTCAACTCTTATCTCGATCACAGGTCATTCTCAGTGTCCATAGGTCAGTATTCCTCTTCCACAGCCCCTGTGTCTTGTGGAGTCCCCCAGGGATCCATTCTGGGCCCAGGTCTCTTCTCCCGGTACATGCTCCTATTAGGTGATATCATCAGAAAGTATAATATTTCCTTCCACTTCTAGGCAGATGATTAACAGCTGTATCTCCCATTTACATCCAAGAATTCCCTACAGGTCCAAGATGCCTTAATGAAATCAAAGTCTGGATGATTTCAGCTCAATGATGACAAAACAGAGGTGATATTCTTTGTCCCCTCTAAATCTAGTAACCCCCTCACTGACAACTTAGGTCACCTCTCCTCATTTGTCAAACCACATGCAAGAAAGGTATGTGTTATCTTTGACTCTGAGCTGAGTCTTGATAAACAGAGCTCATCTGCTGTCAAGAGTAGTTTTTATCAGTTGAGAACCATCACCAAGCTTAAACCCTTTCTCTCATACAACCTGCACAACCTGCAAGAAGTAATTCATGCCCTCATAACATGACGGCCTGATTACTGCAATTCCCTCTATCTACAGTAGGCTTCCCCCAAATCACTGTTGTCACGCCTCTGGATGGTCCAGAACACAGCAGCAAGGCTGCTAACTGGTACCAAAAAAATGGAGCATATTACCCCAGTCTTAGCCTCCCCTCTCTGGCTCCCAGTCCATTTCTGGATTTAAGATTTAATTTTGGTTTTTAATTTAAGATTCTACTAGTGTTTTTTAAAGCACAAAATGGTCTGGCCCCAATCTACATCTCATACACCCCCATTCAGCCCCCAGGTCTCTTAGATCTGGCAACAAAGACCTTCTCCACATCCTCTGCTCAGGGCTAAAGGCAAAAAGGCCACAGAGTGTTCGCAATCGCTGCTCCTTGTGGAATCAGCTGCCACCTGATATAAGAACTGCCCCCTCCATCACTGCTTTTACATCCAGGCACCTGATATAAGAACTGCCCCCTCCACCACTGCTTTTACATCCAGGCACCTGATATAAGAACTGCCCCCTCCATCCCCTCCACCTGCACTCTCGCTCGCACCCCCCCCCCCCCCCGCCCCCGGCGTAGAACAGAACAGGATTGTAATGTTACACATGGGCCCAGTCGTCCGCTTGATCCTGCACGATCTGCACACCTCTGATAAGGCAACTGGATGGTGATTCCCTATAGACACGGCTTCCTGTTTGTGCTATGGTGACACACACACACACACACACACAGGCTTACTGCTGGTGGTATGGTGACTGACACACACACACAGAGGCTTACTGCTGATGGTATGGTGACTGACACACACACACACACACACACACACACACACACACACACACACACACACACACACACACAGGCTTACTGCTGGTGGTATGGTGAGGCCTCATGAGTATGTGAAGGTGAGGCTGTTAACTAACACACACACACACAAACACACACAATGCAGGTATGTGTGTGTGTGTCTCACAAATATTTGTCAGAATCACCTACATACAGTATACTCACATAAACAAACACACAAACAAATACATATTCTGCAGTATACATACATACATAAATACAGAGTTGATTCATGAAAATGTTGAAAATGTTCTGCATTTGGCGTCATACACATGCTCAGTCTCTGCAGAGGACACACTCATTCTCTCTCACTCACTCACACACACACACACACACACACACACACACACACACACAGCATGCAGGCACTCACTTGACATCTCTAACACCCTGCTAATGCCACTCCACATGCTGGCTCACACCTCTATTCTCTGATAAGCCTCAAGCTGCACACACACACACACAGCGGCCTGAGGCGTGATGGGAGTAGATATGGAGGCATGCAGCTTGATCGCTTTGAGAAGGTTCCGGAATCAAGCACAGATTAACCTGCAGCTGCTGAGAAAGATGAAGTACTAGACTAACACACACACACACTCTCTCTCTCTCTTGATCTCTCTCACACACACACTCTCTCTCTCTCTCTCTCACACACACACACAAACACACACAAACATTCCCTCTCACACACACACATGCTCTCTCTATCTTACACACACACACACACACACACACATACTCTCTCTCTTGATCATTCTCTTTCTCTCACAGACACACACACACACACACACACACACACACACACACACACACACAAAACAAACATTCTCTCTCTCACACACACATGCACACACTCTCTCTCCCTCTCTTACACACAGACACACACACAAACGCACACACCGTGACGATAAAACGATTTTGCGTGTGCCTAGCTCATTGCGCTGGGTCTGAGGCCTGTGTTGTGTTGCGCGGAGTAAAAGGATGTTTAATCTGATGAGTGAGAGTTCATTATGAGTGAGGCAGTGCTGCTTTAATAACACACATCCATCACGCTACAGTGGGGACAGAGGCGTGGCCCACAACATCATCATACACATCCTGCAGCATTAGGCCTCTTCCTCTTTGTGAGCGCACACACACACACACACACACCATCATCAAGAGCTACAGCTTACTCTCCACATAGATGATTAGCTGTAGAATTTCCCAAAGGCTGCTGCCAAAAAAGCAAGAGTTAAGAGCCCATTCTGAGTTTACCCTGGCAAAGTGTGTGTGTGTGTGTGGGTGCGTGGGTGCATGTCTGTGTGTGTGTGTGTGTGTGTGTGTGTGTGTGTGTGTGAATCTCAAAGAGTCATTTTCTTATCGCTCTGGCTGACAGAGACATTGAGGGAAACAACAGCAGCTCCTCTGCGCAGGGATCAATCAGAAGCAATGAAAGCACAGGCAGCCATTCATCCGCCTGAACGGGAGGCCTGGCGAGCTCTGAACACCAGACCATGAGCAAACAAGCATCAGGATGAGGACTATATCTCTGAGGATTAGAGCATCAGGATGAGGACTATGTAGCTCTAAGAATTAGAGCATCAGGATGAGGACTATATCTCTGAGGATTAGAGCATCAGGATGAGGACTATGTAGCTCTGAGAATTAGAGCATCAGGATGAGGACTATGTAGCTCTGAGGATTAGAGCATCAGGATGAGGACTATATCTGAAAATTAGAGCATCAGGATGAGGACTATGTAGCTCTGAGGATTAGAGCATCAGGATGAGGACTATGTAGCTCTGAGGATTAGAGCATCAGGATGAGGACTATGTAGCTCTGAGAATTAGAGCATCAGGATGAGGACTATATCTCTGAGGATTAGAGCATCAGGATGAGGACTATATCTCAAAATTAGAGCATCAGGATGAGGACTATGTAGCTCTGAGAATTAGAGCATCAGGATGAGGACTATATCTCTGAGGATTAGAGCATCAGGATGAGGACTATATCTGAAAATTAGAGCATCAGGATGAGGACTATGTAGCTCTGAGGATTAGAGCATCAGGATGAGGACTATCTGGTTCTGAGCCCAGGATGAGGACTATCTGCTTCTGAGCCCAGGATGAGGACTATCTGGTTCTGAGACCATCAGGATGAGGAATATCTGCCTCTGAGGATTAGACCATCAGGATGAGTTCTATCTGATTCTAAGACCATCAGGATGATTTCTATCTGGTTCTAAGACCATCAGGATGAGTTCTATCAGGCTCTGAGCTGTCAGAAATGTGAGCGCTCATTCAATGTCTATGTGCGTCTGCGCAAGTGAAACTGAACCTAATCATAAAGACACCTTTCTCAGCAACTTTTCTGTTCAATCAGCAGAATTGGCATTATGATCCACCCGACGTTTCCCCTGGTCTACCCCCTTAAACTTCAGGCTCTAGTGTTTTTGCTGGATGATATACTCAGCAGATCACCCTAGTAGATAACCAGAATTACAGTCTCTACAATTGTAGGTCAGAATGTAAACTGGGCCACAGATGGTAAGCACAATTGCACTAGCTTAAAACTATCTAGTCGAATATAGCCTAACCTAAAACTAGCTTAATTAAAATGCCACAGCCCATACTATTTTTTTTTTTTTTAGAATATAGATATTAAGAGAATAAATCATTATGCAAATACTTTTACTTTTAATACTTAAAGTACATTTAAAAGCAGGTACTTTTTACTTTTACTTAAGTAGGGTTGTCATTGTGGTACTTTTACTTTTACTAAAGTAAATATTTCTCTGTGTATTTGTACTTTTACTTAAGTACTGAGATTCAGTACTTCCTCCACCACTGACTAGCTATAGGGGATCAAGCAGATCATTGAGAAATAAACGTGAATTAAAGCGACTGTCTTAAAGCGACAGTGCACAATTTATTGTTAAACAGAATAAAATGAGCAGTTTTTTTAAGCAATTCATATTTTAAAACAAATACTTTTTATACTAAATTATAGGCTATAAGAAATGTATTTTTTTATGTGTGTGTCTGGTGATGGTGGTGGTGGTGGTGGGGTGGGTTGTTGTCTTGCCCGCCGCTAATTTTCAAAACCCAATGTGGCCCTTGAGCCAACAAATTTGCCCACCCCTGCCCTATACGCACACTACGCAAGTAGGTCCCCGCAAGTAAATGAAGGCCCCCTCCCTCGTCTCCCCTTCACTTAGTCAAGCTAGTGACAGACAGGTATACAGTTATAGCGACAGTGTCTCATAGGCTACATTAAGAAGGTGAACATGAAACCGAATTACCATTCAGGGCATGAGAAACGGAAGAAGAAACTTCACGAGAATGAACAGCGGGAACTACAGTCGGGTAAACTTGTGTTCATTCCATGGTTTGATGTCAGCATACAGTAGCCTATATCTCTCCAGCGCGTGTTGCTGTCCTATTAGGCCTACGGGCAGTGAATCCCCTGATCTGTCTGCGGCTTGCTTGCCAGCCTTTCCCATGTCACAGTACATCGCAAAGTTGTGAAATATAATTGCATTATCATATTCCGTTTTTTAAATGCGGGCGACTGGCTACATTTATATATAACCGCGTCTTTAAATTCGTTCATAATAACGTGCAGCTGGGGATGAAACTAGCGGTTTTTCAGCAGAAACACGACCCGTCAAAACTAATCGGTGATTTCACTCGTCCAATACATTTTTAAAAGAAGTAAATGGTTTTACAATAATTTCAGTCAAGCTTTAGTTGATTTAGATAGCCTACAACTGAACGCAGCCTATGCCAAATGGAAAGTAGCCTAACGTATTGATTTGCTGTGCATACTGAACAATAGATGCACAACGTAAATTAGGCCTACATTAAGTATTAAAATGATTATTTAAAATAGTCTATGTATGAAAAAATATAAAGGGAATCAGGGGGAGCCAGCTCAGTAGCCTATCCTATGTCTTTGGTAAGTAGCCTACTGACACAGGTGAAGAACAGTCAGCCTCAGCCAGTAGGCTACAAGCAACCAGACCCTTAAAAAAAAAAAAAAAACTACATTAGCTTGCTTCAAGTGTCAAACTGCAGATTTCTGAGTATCAAAACTGCAGTTTTGGAGGAAATATTTGCAGTTCTTATGCAGGAAATGTATTTTGGACACAACAAAACGGCATTGTACTGCATATAGTACTGTATTTTACTGCAGAAATGCAGTATTTTGGACATGAAAATACTAGGCTACTGCACTATAGCCTACGGTAGTATAACTGAACTGTACTTCGAAAAAAACTGCAATTATTTTTTGTAATGGGATATGTACAGCAAGCATCAAAAGCAAGCAGCCCAGAACCTAAAACTGGGCATTTATAGCTGTGAAGGTGATTCACACACAATTATTTTTATTTCTCCTAGTCCTTTAAGGGGAAAAACACTATATTTGGTACTTTCCGTAGAAATCCTAAATGGGGTGGGATGATTGTATTGGGAGCACTGAGGTGTCAGATGCGACTGTCAAAAAAATGGTTACAATTTGGCCCTCAGAGTTCAGGTTGGAGGGCCCCTTGGAGGTCTGAACCGGCACTGTCTAAACCACACACTGTGTGAAACAAACACTATCATGGAATTTGGACATCACAATAAATGAGGACCCATAATCTACACTGATAAGAGGTTTAATTGACATAAATTACTTTTGTATGTGTAGGCTATCATCTAGAAACTACAACAGAGCCTTTCTTAGCAGCCCATCGGTGGTTCTCAAAGCTCTCAAAGTTCCACAACCCCCCGCCCCCACCCGGTCGGACAGCAAACGGTACCAGACAATTGTGTGACAATTAAACACACTTCTGAGTAGGGGATGGGGTTGAACTCTAACAAGAGAGCAGTTACCAGTGCGGTGTGTGTGTGTGTGTGTGTGTGTGTGTGTGTGTGTGTGTATAGTGTGTGTGAGATTGATTCAGCAGACCCTGAATAATGATGTTCTTCACACACACACACACACACACTCAGTGCACTACAAATGGGACACTCTTTCTGCCTATTCCCAGAGGTATAAAAGCGCCTCTCTGAGAGTGAGTGAGTGAGTGAGTGAGTGTGTGTGTGTGTGTGTGTGTGAGTGTGAGAGAGAGAGAGAGAGAGAGAGAGAGAGAGAGAGAGATCTGTATGCGCTTCTGTCTAACCTGATCAGTATTCTGGGGCTGTGATGTGCTGAGATTGAAGAGAATTCAGTTAGGATGTGTGTGTGTGTGTGTGTGTGTGTGCGCGCGCCCACACACAATGTGCATGTATGAGAGGAAGAAGGATGTTCATCAGACATTGAACATCCCCCATCACTCACTCAACCATTCCTGTCATATAGCCACACACACACACACACACACACACACACACACAACAAACAGTTGAGTGTTTGACCTACATGACATTGAAGCTGGCAAATACTGGAGCATTCATCACTCCATCAATTAGCCATCCACTTCTGTCTCATAATAATGATGAATCTCCACTGGGTCTTAGTGCCTGTGCTGACATAAATGCAGTATGTTTGCTTGTATTATGGATGTGTTCCTAAATTCAATCTGAATGAAAATATAATAACATTCTGAAGTTCGAAAAAGACGAGTGTTCTAACTCCCCGTGAATTTACGAACGGTTATTTGGGGTTACAGACAGTATGGTTTACACTATGGACACCACTACAGCACTTGTGAAACAGGGTTTATGTGTCATTCAGAACTTAATTCCACTAATGCAAGAGCTTCTTGATAGTGATGATGAGGAACACTGTGTGAGCAATTATTTTAGTCGACTAAATAATCTTGAAATGTCAACTCGAACATGTTGTAGCATTAGCACTAGCCTGCTACAACGTTTCAATCTATTCTTGTTAGTATAGCATTCTCTCAACCTACTGTGTGACGCCACACTCGGCCACACCGTCCCTTCAGCTGGAGTGCCCAGAGTACGCTCTGGACGCTCCGAGAGTGTGACGCTCTTTATAAACGAACGATAATTCCATCCACGCTCCGAATTTACGAGTGGTTAAAAAGAGTGCTTGAAATGTGGCAATTTACGAACGTTTGTCTAGGTTTCTGATTTTTTCTCCATCTTTCCATACAAGTTAAGTTCAGCAGTGTCTGCCTTGTGTGTGTGTGTCTGCAATGTAGCCTACCTGATTCTGAATCTGCCCTGGAGCTTGCTTTCTAATTGCGTTGCTCTACAGGAAGCATGTAGCCTACCTGCAGCAGAGATGTGATTAAAGCACCTGAAATATTAACAAACCTCTGTGGGGGCATCCTTTTTATGCATCTGAGAGAGAGAGAGTGTGTGTGTGTGTGCATGTGTGTGAAATGGTAACAGTCTGCTGAGGAAATCCTTGGTTGTAGTGATAAGCCTCCACCATAGGCTAACAGCGGACATGCTAATAGAAATTAAAAGCTAGCACAGAGTGCTAACAGCGGACATGCTAATAGAAATTAAGAGCTAGCACAGAGTGCTAACAGTGGACATGCTAATAGAAATTAAGAACTAGCACAGAGCGCTAACAGTGGACATGCTAATAGAAATTAAGAGCTAGCACAGAGTGCTAACAGCGGACATGCTAATAGAAATTAAGAGCTAGCACAGAGCGCTAACAGTGGACATGCTAATAGAAATTAAGAACTAGCACTGGGCGCTAACAGTGGACGTAGTATTAGAAATTAAAAGATAGCACAGAACGCTAATATCAGTGGATGAAATAGACTGTCTGAACGAGAGCAAAGCAATAAAGAGCTAGCGCAGGGCACTAACAGTGGACATGCTAAAGCCGAATACAAACAGCTGGCGCTTCACCCGTCACTGAGAAATTGGGGTTAGTTGAAATTGGGGTAAGTTGAAATTAGTTCTTATTAGAAACTTTTTCATGCATTGTTAAATTAAAGATAAGATAAAATCCTTTCAATGAGCTGCGCTTTTTACGCACGCAGCCTTTCCTTGCCCCGCCCCACTCTCTCTTGTAACGAGCCCGCTACCCCTCCTCTGCATGTGCATTTAACAAAACATTAATGGTTGTTGAAGGACTGTTGTTGCCACATAGAAGCATTGCATAGAAGATGACGGGCTAAATTACTATTAAATCCGCTTAGCATCATGACCATGCTGCACAAATTTGTTCAAAACTGCTGCATTAAAAGTTAACTCTGCTAAGGTCTTATCACAACATAGTTTAGTATCCTCAATGTAGCCTAAGTTAAGTTATGCAATCAAGCAGTATCTCAAAGCTAACGTTAGAATACTGTTTGGATGTCGAGTTTAGCATGCTTACTTACAGCTGCTTGTCAATTTCGTTACTCATGCAGGGCTCATTTTTATAGACTCTGACACTGAATGTTTGCAAAATCCCGATGTAAATGGAAAAGTGTTTTCCAAGATTCAAAAGTGCTTGTCCCAAGGAGAAGTACGAACCTTTATTTTAACTATGTAGAAAACATTATGAATTGCATCCGTACATCAGCAGCCTTCCCTCGTGAACGTCTTAAAGTGACAGGCACTCAATTAGACCTATAATTAGAACCCCCCGTACCAGTCAGCTACCACCACAAATTGAATCTAATTCTGTGGGAAACACTGAACACACATACACAAACACAGAGTACGCCTCTCACGGTGTTTGGTGTTTTAAGCCCCCAACGTCGTCTTCCAGGCAGCGCTGCATGGAAGGCACTAGGGTTAGGCAAGTGTTAGGGTTAGGGTGCCTTGAAGTTGACAGTCGCAGTGCTGCCTTGAAGTCGACGGTGGGGGCTTAAAACACCATCGAGCCACCACTCACCTAACAAGCCCTCACACACACACAGAAACATCCACACACACAGGAGTTCACCTCTCACCTAGCAAGCAGAGTGGATCACACACACAGCCAGACAGCCAGAGGACACGTCTGACTCATCTGAGCATCGCCATCACATCACACACACACACTCACTCAAATTCTCTTTTCATATCACACACACTCAAACTCTCTTTTCATCTCTCCCTCCCTCTCTCCGTCACACACGTCCTTGCCTCTGTCTCTCCCTCATTCAGAACTCTCTCCCTGTCATATACATACACAGATAGAGAGATGGCCAAAGAGATATATACACACACACACACACACACCTCGACAGAAGGCAGCAAATGAAAATGCAGGGTTTTAGTCCCGGGAGTCTGATTCTCTCCATATGAGAACCCTAATCACATTACAATCCCCATGTCTGATGACAGCTGCTGCTGCCTCTGTCTGACACAACCTCTCACGCTGCTGGGACAATGTGTGTGTGTGTGTGTGTGTGTGTGTGTGAGAGAGTTAGTGTGTGTTTGTGTGCGTGTGCGTGCGTGTGCTAGTGAGTTAGTGTGTGTGTGTGTGTGTTTGCAGGAGAATGAGAAGTGGAGAAAGGAGAGAGAACATTTTCTTCTGAACGAATGATTGACTCCTCTTTCAGGCGTAATAATGAAGAAAATAAAAACAACCTGAAACCTGTCTGGAGGCTGCAACTGAAGGCCCAGTCAAATAGTCAAATCCACAGTCAGCAAATACTAAAGAATCTCTATGTGTGTGTGTGTGTGTGTGTGTGTGTGTGTGTGTGTGTGTGTGTGTGTGTTAGTCAGACTTCAGGTAAGACACAATTGTAAGGGAGAAATCTGAGCAAAGAAAGAAAGACATCTCTGTTGTTCCCACATACATTCCTCGTTCACCACGTCTGTGCCCACAGACACACACACACACAGACACACACATTAGAGGGCACACACACACAGACAGGACACACACACAGAAATGCTACTGTATATATACATGACTCACACAGACAAAATTGATACACACACTCACACAACAATAAAATAAACACAAGAAGTTTCATTAAGCATTGATTGGCAGTACATACACACACACACACACACACACACACAAAAGGGAAGACCCA
This sequence comes from Alosa alosa, assembly GCF_017589495.1. Classification (NCBI taxonomy): domain Eukaryota; kingdom Metazoa; phylum Chordata; class Actinopteri; order Clupeiformes; family Clupeidae; genus Alosa; species Alosa alosa. Next base: position 3,531,236 of record NC_063192.1, on the reverse strand, counting down.
CACATACAACAATGAAATACACACACTATGACGCACACACACTTGAATACATATTATACACACACACACACACACACACACACACACACACATCACAGAGTGCACAAGAACAACTAGCCGATTCAACCAGAGAAAATGTAAACAGAACAAAAGGTTTTTTTTTCAGTTGGCGTGTTTGTGGCTTGAATTGAAAAGGAGCTGTTATCAGCGCCGTCTTTATGAGGGTTCAAAAGCTGCGTTTTCAAAAGACTCCATTTTCCTCCGACTCAGAGGCTGGGGGAACACAGCGTCACACACGGACCACAGATTTCAACTCTAATGGGAATTTAATTAACAGAAAGCCATCATAACACCATGGGCCAATTACAGACCAGTGGAGATCTCATCACAACATCATGGGCCAATTACAGACCAGTGGAGATTTCCAGTGATGTGACCAGGATCTGCTCATGAATACGATTCCTGTTTCATATGTACAGTAGCAATTGGAAATCTTCATTAAATTAACATCATTCAACAGATCTAGACATATGGACAGACGGCCCGTGTGTGTGTGTGTGTTAGTGTGTGTGTGTGTGTGTGTGTGTTGGTGTGTGCGTGTGTGTGTGTCTTTATAATGGGGCAGCTTGGAGTAGGTGAGTCTCCTCATCACCACGGCATTTCTCAGCCAAGAGAATGAAATGAATGACTGACCTTTTTTTGACACATAAAAACACACACACACAAAGACATACAGTAGTCCCTTTCACACACACACACACACACACACATGCAGAGACATAGTCCCTTTCACACGCGCGCACACACACACACAGAAACCTTTTTGCCACTCCACATGCATCATCACAGACAGACAAAGTTGACCTTGTATAACTTCTAACTTCTTTTGTACGTGTGTGTGTGTGTGTGTGAGAGAGAGAGAGGGAGAGACAGAGAGAGAGAGATATTAAAGGCCAAAGTGTCACATCTTCCTTTCCTCTTTGTGGTGAGGTGCTTCACATTCAATGTGCATTCCCCAGAGATTAAGCACTTTGTGTGTGTGTGTGTGTGTGTGTGTGTGTGTGTGGCTATAATATTAAAGCATGACTCATTGTTTTGTCAGAGTTGAATATCAGGACCAAAGTGAAGTAACAGCACATTCTGATTCAGATTCTAGGTCACATGACTGGGTGGTATTCTTTTAGAAATCTGCATGAAAGGACACTGCAGAATCTTACACACACACAATACACACACACACACACACACTCAGCTCAGAGCCAGATCAGTGTCCTCAGTCCTCTGCTGTGTTGTGCTGGTGCTGTACTCTGATAAACTTGTAGAACACACACCTTCTAAACGAGACAGCCTCTGCATCTCATCTCATCAACAGAGACAAAAATGAAATATTATCAGAGCTGGAGGTGAGGTGAGTGTGTGTGTGTGTGTGTGTGTTTCTGCGTAAGACTCATATGAATATGCACACACTTCATCTGATAAATACACTCCCTTTGTTCTCTCCAGAAACAGAATATACACACTCACACACACACGACCCATCAACTTCTGCCGTGCAGTGATCTACAACACTCATCTTATTATTTACTGTTTAGGGGGATAGACTCACCTCAGCAGCCAAGGGACTAAGGAGAAGAGGAGAGGCCAAAACAGCAGGAGAGGAGAAGGAGGGATACCTATACGTGATATCTGCAACAGTGGTAGGCTACTGAAAACTGATTGATATTCTGTTCATTTATGCAATAGCTTAGGGTGGGCCGATGATACAAAAAAAGCCTAAAGAAAACACTTTTGATGTGCTGTGCTCACTTGTTAAATGTATGCCAACAATGGTGTATTAAAAGAACATCACAGTCATTTATTTTGTCAGTCAGCATGTTCATTTCCCAGATATCTCATCGATATCTGCTTTGAACATTTCCCAGATATCTCATCGATATCTGCTTTGAACGTTTCAGTGTTTCACAAAGCCTCGCTTAGCCCATCCCCGTCAAAAATGTTGGTTGAGTGGCGGCGTAGTTTTCAGTTGCATCACTAGCCTACATCCTCTTCGAAATCTAATATAGGGGGAGGTATACATAGCTTAAACTAGCCTATATATTTCTCTCGTCCCCCATGCCTGTTTTATATGTCCCGGCCAGAAGAGACGAATGAAACAAAATGCATGTTCAACGTTTTGCTGTAATAACTCCTGAACGTTTTTTTTTTCAGAGCTGAAAGTGCAATTGTGTTCGATAGAGGCAGAGACTTTCTAATGAGGAGACACAGCACTCAAAAAATCCTCCATAGAAATGCATGGGGCTAGTTTGTAACGCCAATATGGCCATTGTCTACACATATTCCACCCTTCCTCGGCAAAACGTCGACATGTGAATACATTGAGCCAATCATGTGGTGTGATGTGAATACATTGAGCCAATCATATGGTGTGTTGTGAAGACATCATGCCAATCATGTGTTGTGAACTCGCCACTGGAGCAAGATGTCGTGAAGCCTTGCGCATGGACATTTCTGCTGAATAGGATGCCCGATGAGTGCCCAAAAAGCTTTGCAATATGGCCACCAAGTGGAGGGACTTGCCTAAAAGGACTTTGATAGAGGGCAGATGTAGCTTGCTAACACAATATTAGCTATCAGTGTGGTGCGATGTCTTTGTGAATTACGTATTGTGTTCGATAGAGGGCAGGTGTAGGTTGTATCAGTGTGGTGCAATGTCTTCGTGAATTACGTTTATGTTTATGTTTATGTTGATGTTGATGCATTCAGATGATGCTTTTATCCAAAGAGATGGATACCAATCGCAGGGGCCAGTCTCCCTGGAACAACTGGCGGTGAAGTGCCCTGCTCATTGGCACAATGCATGTGTGTGTGTGTGTGTGGGTGTGTGTGGGTGTGTGTGTGAGTGTGTGTGTGAGTGTGTGTGTGTGTGTGTATGTGTGTAGTGCCTTGCTCATGGGCACAATGCATGTGTGTGTGTGGGTGTGTGTGTGTGGGTGTGTGTGTGTGTATGTGTGTGCGTGTGTGCCTTGCTCATGGGCACAATGCATGTGTGTGTGTGTGTGTGTGTGTGTGTATGTGTGTAGTGCCTTGCTCATGGGCACAATGCATGTGTGTGTGTGTGTGTGTGTGTGTGTGTGTGTGTAGTGTGCCTTGCTCATAGGCACAATGCATGTGTGTGTGTGTGTGTGTGTGTGTGTGTGTGTGTGTGTGTGTGTGTGTGTGTGTGTGTGTGTGTGTGTAGTGCCTTGCTCATGGGCGCAATGCATGTGTGTGTGTGTGTGTGTGTGGTGTGTGTGTGTGTGTGTGTGTGTGTGTGTATGTGTGTAGTGCCTTGCTCATGGGCACAATGCATGTGTGTGTGTGGGTGTGTGTGTGTGTATGTGTGTATGTGTGTAGTGCCTTGCTCATGGGCACAATGCATGTGTGTGTGTGTGTGTGTGTGTGTGTGTGTGTGTGTGTGTGTGTGTGTGTGCGTGCGTGTAGTGCCTTGCTCATGGGCACAATGCATGTGTGTGTGTGTGTGTGTGTGTGTGTGTGTGTGTGTGTGTGTGTGCGTGCGTGCGTGTAGTGCCTTGCTCATGGGCACAATGCGTGTGTGTGTGTGTGTGTGTGTGTGTGTGTGTGTGTGTGTGTGTGTGTGTGTGTGTGTGTGTGTGTGTGTGTGTGTGTGTGTGTGTGCGTGTAGTGCCTTGCTCATGGGCACAATGCATGTGTGTGTGTGTGTGTGTGTGTGTGTGTAGTGCCTTGCTCATGGGCACAATGCATGTGTAGGTTTGTGTCTGTGTGTGTGTGTGTGTGTGTGTGTGTGTGTGTGTGTGTGTGTGTGTGTGTGTGTGTGTGTGTGTGGTGCCTTGCTTAAGTAAGAGCCTTAAAGCCACTGCACTAGCACCACCCCGAGGTCCAATGAGAAGGAGAAGGGAGGGAGAGAGAGATGTCTAGGGGAGTACCAAGAGCACAGAGGAGGAAGGATGGAAGAGTGGAGGAGTGGAGGGGTGGAGAGGAGGAGTGGAGGAGAGGAGGAGTGGGGAGGAGAGAAGAGGTGAAGTGTGAGAATCAATTATCAGAATGAGCTGCCACACGCCTACCCAACCACCCACCCACACACACACACACAATGCTAATTAATTACCAATCAAGACACAGAGTCGCTGCCAAACAACCCTCCGGTGGAATGAACTTCTTCACACTGTAAACAATTAATACATCTTCATATCCAGCCATCTACAGCTGAGAGGCAGCTACACAAACACTCATCAGAGCACACATCACAACAGACATGCAGCCACATCACAACAGACATGCAGCCACACAAACAGTCTTCAGAGCACACATCACAACAGACATGCAGCCACACAAACAGTCTTCAGAGGACACAGCACAACAGACATGCAGCTACACACACACTCATCAGAGGACACAGCATAACAGACATGCAGCTACAGACCAGCAGCTAGAGCAGCTACAGCAGCCACAGACCAGAAACTACAGAAACCACAGACCAGCAGCTACAGCAACTACAGACCTGCAGCAACAGACCAGCAGCTACAGACCAGCAGCTACAGCAGCTACAGACCAGTAGCTACAGCAACTACAGACATACAGCTACAGACCAGCAGCTACAGCAACTACAGACCTGCAGCTACAGACCAGCAGCTACAGCAACTACAGACCAGCAGCTACAGACTTGCAACTACAGACCTGCAGGTACAGACCAGCATCTACAGACCTGCAGGTACAGACCAGCATCTACAGCAGCTACAGCACCGGCCAGCATGAATATTACAGCACCGTAGCAGCATCAACCAGCACTATTTCACACCTGATTAGAAACTCCTCAGCAAGCGTAGCCAAGGTTACCAAGCTTCTACACTACAACTGCATTTACAGCACAGCTATCATCAACGAGCACGAGCACCTCTTGCTGCCAGGCCTTCTGCCTATCACCATTAATGAGGCTACATAGCCAGTACACTGACCAGACTAGAGGTTTTACTGACTCACCATGAAGTTAGTGATCAATAGTATTTAAGCCATCATGCATGTTACCATGGCTACCAACATAGTTCAAATCACAGGAGAGCTAAAGGAAGCTTCCTAAAGTAAAAGGACACAAGCTCCAGAGGGTTCCAATTCTGAGAAATTCTTGAATTGTGTGCATGTACATGTTTATGTTTATGTGTGGGTGGGTGTGTGTGTGTGCATGTGCTTGTGTGTTTGCCTGTTTATGTGCCTGTGTGTGTGCATGTGCATGCATGCGTATATATGTCTACTGTGTGAGTATGTGTCATAAGTAGGATTACTGTGAATGTTTGTGTGTGCGTGTGTATCTGTTTATGCACATGTGTGCATATGGAATGGGTTTACATGACCCCTGGAGGCAAACATACGCAAAAAATTGGTCATCCTAGGCCCTACGGTTCTCAAGATATTCACAGAAAACTGTGTCTGCCCTACCCTCCTTTTGGGGGGGTCCAGTCCAGCGGGGGGGCTACAGATCAAAACAAAAAGCGATGGTTCCATGCTATCCATGTGGGGTTACATGCCCACCAAGTTTCGTGGTAACCCCGGTCTCTTTCAGTGTCCCGAACTTTGTTGGTGTCACGGTCACTAAATGTACACATAAATTATTTTATTGTAAGGCCCCCGTGAACGAAAAAGTCCACGAAACTTGGCATGCATTCGGAGGGTGTCATAATGATCCTACACTTTCAATTTCAATGCAGTTTGACCATGTCAGCCAGAGATATTGTGATGAAAAACACCTAATGTTTTGCTTTTTTAATTTTAACTAGGGTGGCTTATACATGAAATAAGTGGCAATGGGATAGGGTTGACATGCCCCTTAAGACCAACATACAAAAAAAAGGTGGACCTCCTAGGGCAGGTGGGCAAACCGCGCCCGCCAAGCACTTTCATCTGGCCCACTGAGCATTTCATTTGGTTATCAGGCTGCTTTCGCTATTTTTTTCCCCAAGCGATAGAGACGCGGCGTTGGTTAGCTTTACTGCAAACTGCTTTTTCACTCTCCTTAGAGAACGTTTACAATGTCAATGTCAAAACATCATGTTAAATAGAGATAACATCATGTTAAACTAAGTTAACTCTTAGTTATCTCCTTTGCAGCAAATCTAACGTGAACATCACGATCCATTTAATTGTGAACAGCGTCTGCACTCACGAGGGGAGAGAGAGCCGCAGGTTCCAGCTGGCTTGTCATTGTTGATAATTGATATCTCCTTCTT